>NC_142950.1:19891660-19916660 GCF_046866305.1 Octopus bimaculoides | reverse complement strand
AAGCCCCCAAATTACTAGCCTTGTGTCAAATTTTGAAATCAATATTTCTTTTAAATATTTTGGGGAACTTTGTTTTTTCTTACAATGGCAGGTGTGATCAGCAAAATAGGATTTCTTTCATTAATACAAAATGTTCCACAACTACAAAATGGGGACCTTGTCATCAATTTTAGTGGAATGAAATAGCTGGAAGGAAGTATAATTCATCAAAATTAATTTAGATAGGACTATTCTACATGCATTCAACAAAACTATATAATCACACAGTACTACTCTATCTAAATTCAACAGTACTATAATTACATAATGTTACTTTACATAAACCCAACACTACTGAGTAATCACATGGCACTATTCCATATAAATCTTTTAACTTCCCCTTATCCATAGTTATCAGTGTCATTGGTCTGTGTGTGGCTATAGTTGATCACCTCTTCCAACACACACACACACCCTATCTATCTATCTATCTATCTATCTATCTATCTATCTATCTATCTATCTATCTATCTATCTATCTATCTATCTATCTATCTAATGTTGTCTTCAGAAAGCTAATTTTCTATGAATGTTTTGATGGGTGTTATTGAATTTCTTGTAGAATAACCATCAGGCTTGCTATGATATAGAGTTACTTTTATATATATGTATGTATACATACATACAAATAAATAAATATATATATATATATATATATATATATATATATATATATATATAGATATATATGTATATATATATAGATATAAACATACATATACATACATATATATACACACACACACTGTGTGTGTCTGTGTGGCTGTTGCATGATAATAAATTTGGTATGTACATATTGGGTTGCATGTTGTTGCTAGTTGTTGATTTTCATTAGTTCTTGTCTGTAACAGTAATTACCTATGGACATGCCATGCGTTGTCTGCATGAAAACATTGATTTTCAGCATGTGTATACATACACGCACACATACATATATGTATGGATGGATAGATGTGTTTGTGTATATTTGTGTTGGTTTATATACATATTATATCTATATAATGTTATATGATATATAAACATATGTACACACACACACACACACACACATATATATATATACACACACACCCATACACACATATACGTATACATGTAGTGCATGATTATCAAAAATTCTTCACCTTTTTTTCAGTTTTTATGTTTTGCAATTTTCTTACACTTATTTTCAGAATCACATTTGATTTGACTTCAACTCAAAGAATTGCAAAATTAACCTTGCTTTGTATCATAATTTGCAGTTATTAAACTTCTGTTGTCGTTGTTGTCATTACTAATGTTATTGTTAATTTTTATTAAATTTGTAAGAAACTATTACTTTTATTCAACAGTATTTAAGACAGCAGGCTGGCAGAATTGTTAGCCTCTTGGACAAAATATTTAGCAGCATTTCTTCTAGATCTTTATGTTCTGAGTTCAAATCCTATAGAGTCTTTGTCTTTCATCCTTTCGGGATCAATGAAATAAGTACCAGCTGAACACTGGGGTCAGTGTAATTGACTGCCTGCCTCCCCTCAACATTTCAGGCCTTGTGTCTACAGTAGAAGGAATTAGTATTATCATTATTAATGTTATTGTTAATTATTAAATTTGTAAGAAATTGTTATTATTTTTATTCAACAATACTTATTATCGTTAAGAAGGCAGCAACCTGGCAGAATCGTTAGCACATTCTAGAAATCAACTTTATCTTTCATCTTTTCAGGGTTGATAAAATAAAGTACCAGTCAAGTGCTTGGGCCAATCTAATCAACTAAACTTCTCCCCCTAAAATTGCAGGCCTTGTGCCAAAATTTGAAACAATCATTATTATGATTATTGAATGAGAGAACAACGTATGCCATCAAAATGACACTGGGTTATAAATATACAAAGCCCAAGATACCCACCTGATACAGGTACACTAAGCACATGTATCACACCATGTATGTATGTATGTATGTGTGTGTGTGTGTATATATATATATATATATATATATATATATGTTATATATGTATGGATGGATGGATGTGTTTGTGTATGATATGGTGACCTCATATTAAGGTAAGCAGTACACGATCTTGCAAGTAGGGCCCAGTTAGAATTTTCTTCAGGTCAAGAGCCCATCTCACTCAAAAGGTCCCTGAAAATGGGTTGTTTAAGGATGATGAATGAAACACCCGCATTTCCAAAGGTGAAATATTCAAACCCCAAAGAATTGCTCTCATCAGACATCTATGATGCTCCCCCACTACTTTTTATGACCTGAGATGCTCATATTGTCAGCCATGTTGAACTGGTTACAGTCAAGCAACTAGCAAGCACATCTCTGGTTCAAATCCTACTAAGGTCAGCTTTGCTTTTCAGTTTTTAAGGTTCAGTAATATGACATACCAATCAAATATTGGAAAAAATATGTTCAATTAGCCACCTTCTTTTAAAGTTGCTGACTTGATGCCTAAATAAGAAATTATTATAATTGTCTTCGTTTATGTTAAAAAGAAAGATATTATTAATTTTGTCAAAGATGGTGCACTTGCAGAATTGACAATGTTAGATAGAAATACCTTGTGATATTCAGTTATTCTGCTCTCCTTTGATTTCAAGTCAGTTTTTGTCAAGGTAGTTGTCTTTGCCTTTCGTACTTCAGAGATCAATAAAACATACCTCTTATGTATTGGATGATCATTTAATCAATATTTACTCTCACCCCCAAATTTTGTGTCTTGTGAGTGCATTAGTGATTGGAGCATTAACTGCCTTGAACTCCCGAGTCTTAGAGGTTAAAACTCATTGCTTGTGTGTGTGTGTGTGTTAATCAAAATATATAATATTTATTTCTTTATTGCCCACAGGGGGCTAAACATAGAAGGGACAAACAAAGACAGACAAAAGGTTTCAGTTGATTACATCGATCCCCAGTGCGTAACTGGTACTTATTTAATCGACCAGGTCTATTTTGGCTAATCTTACCAATCAGTTTTGCAACAGATAACTGTATGGTTCTCTAAATATATATGCTCTTCAGAGAAGACAGTTTTGGAAACATACCCACTCTGTTGAGAAATATATAAGTGCCCTATTTTTCTGACTTATGAATTCTTAGACAACTGTGTGTATGAGAGAGAGAGAGAGAGAGAGAGAGAGAGAAAGAAAGAAATTGTGATAAACACAAGTCATGCATTATCTTGTAACTTCAAGATTTCAATTATGTGATAGTTTATTTTTTAAATGGTATTGTAGGGTAGGTGTGAAAGGTCAGATTTGGCTAATTTGAACAAAAAACAGGCAGAATATTTGGGCTGGATATGGTCAGTTTAAATGCTAAAGAGTTATAGTATCTTGTCTCACCATGTTTAAATCCAGTTGTGCTTCTATCTATATCTCTTAAATTATTAATCTCCACAAAGTAGTGTATGAACTCATTAGGATGAATATGTTAGTCTCATATATATATATATATATATATATATAGATATGCAGGGCAGGGAATCATCAATTAGTAATAAAATTAATAATTAACAATTCTGCCGGGTAGCTCAGTATGAAAAAAACCTTCTTCGGTAAATAATTTATAATTATAAATATATAGGGATTGACAGTAACCTGCTTCTCCAACATACTGAGAATTCAGAAATAGCAGTCAAGGAACTACTGATTTCAAAACTACAAATTATTACTCCAGATTGATAGCGATATTTTTGATACACACAGAACAAAAAACAATAGAGAAGAGTAAAAAACACCTGCCTTTAGTTAATTTAGTACAATTGTTTCACAGTTAAGAGTACATAATACTCTATTCTGATCTTCAGCTAAATATTCTAATAAATTTGTTAATGTCTAAATAACTCACGTTAATCTTGACCATGTGAACATCAATACCACGTGAAGAAGACGTTAAGAAATTTATCGGCCTGTAAGTTCAAAACCTCTTGCCCTAATGAATTTCAATTCAGCGTGTATCAGAAATAGTTCCGTTTAGGAAAGAGACTCGTACGAATTCCTGCGGTATAACTATCCACCTTGGAGTTATTGTTAAAATATAGATATGCAGGGCAGGGAATCATCAATTAGTAATAAAATTAATAATTAACAATTCTGCCGGGTAGCTCAGTATGAAAAAAACCTTCTTCGGTAAATAATTTATAATTATAAATATATAGGGATTGACAGTAACCTGCTTCTCCAACATACTGAGAATTCAGAAATAGCAGTCAAGGAACTACTGATTTCAAAACTACAAATTATTACTCCAGATTGATAGCGATATTTTTGATACACACAGAACAAAAAACAATAGAGAAGAGTAAAAAACACCTGCCTTTAGTTAATTTAGTACAATTGTTTCACAGTTAAGAGTACATAATACTCTATTCTGATCTTCAGCTAAATATTCTAATAAATTTGTTAATGTCTAAATAACTCACGTTAATCTTGACCATGTGAACATCAATACCACGTGAAGAAGACGTTAAGAAATTTATCGGCCTGTAAGTTCAAAACCTCTTGCCCTAATGAATTTCAATTCAGCATATCTATATTTTAACAATAACTCCAAGGTGGATAGTTATACCGCAGGAATTCGTACGAGTCTCTTTCCTAAACGGAACTATTTCTGATACACGCTGAATTGAAATTCATTAGGGCAAGAGGTTTTGAACTTACAGGCCGATAAATTTCTTAACGTCTTCTTCACGTGGTATTGATGTTCACATGGTCAAGATTAACGTGAGTTATTTAGACATTAACAAATTTATTAGAATATTTAGCTGAAGATCAGAATAGAGTATTATGTACTCTTAACTGTGAAACAATTGTACTAAATTAACTAAAGGCAGGTGTTTTTTACTCTTCTCTATTGTTTTTTGTTCTGTGTGTATCAAAAATATCGCTATCAATCTGGAGTAATTTGTAGTTTTGAAATCAGTAGTTCCTTGACTGCTATTTCTGAATTCTCAGTATGTTGGAGAAGCAGGTTATATATATATATATATATATATATATATATATATATAATTATATCACTCAGTCCTTCTTTAATATGAGGTAATTGTCTGCTGCCCATTCCTGAAATAGTTTTGGCAGCAATTTTCCATTCATTAATGCTAATTATTATTTTTCTTTTGATACACCACCACTAGAAGTTAGGTCTTTGTGAAACAGCCAAGATAGATTAGCTAATTTCAACAGTGTGTGTGTGCGTGCACACACACACACAGGTGAGAAGAAGGATTGTATGTTCACATAAGAGTAAATTGCGAAGGAGTGTGTGTGTGTATGTATGTATGTACACACACATCATTTTAACCCTTAGAAGCTGTTCAGCCTGATTTATCAACTTATCCATTTCATGCTAGAGAAGCAAAACATCTTTTCCATTCAAGAATACATACATTTAACTATGGTTATTGGGATTCAGATTTCTTTATTAAAATTCTAAAACCCTCATTGTGTTTTGTATCTTATAAATAGTAACTTTATCTTCTCATCTGCAGAGCCTTAATTAGTCTTTTGTCACCAAAGGGGAATACTGGTGACTAAACAGGAGCCATTTTAAATATTATGATTTAATTAGACTTGTCCATATCAATATCCTTTGACAAAGCAAGTAGCTCTATTTGTTTTATTTGTTTGTTTTTATGAGAGGAATTTATGTGATTAAATTATATAACAATATATAGAAAGGTGTCATTGATAGTGTAGGTTATGTTATTCAAAGTCCATATATATATATATATATATATATGTCCATATATATATATGTTGCTAAACTTATGATCAATCTTCGTTGAGAGTGTTCTAATATATATTTATACTGATTGTATCTCATCTTAAATTGATTTGCTGTCATACTAAAGTAATTTATTACATTTAGGTTAATGTTATATGTGACAGTAACTATAAAGACAACTGATTTTTCTGGGCCTTTTTATTTTATTGATCTTTGGAGGAATTAGAAATTAATGACAAATTCGATTATGATATGATTTGAACTCAGAACCTTGGAAAAAACAACTACACAGAAGTTGGAAATTTTAATGTCTATCACCTTGCTGTGTCATCTATCTAACATAATTTACAATCTTAAATATTTTGAAATTATACCGTCTTTCAATCATAATCTTGTCTTTACATAAAGTGTCTTTAACTTTCTCACCTTAAATGTTAAATCATGACTACTGTTAACTTTAAAACCTTAAAACATGACCTTCAGATGTTATTTTTGAAATGAAATGTTGATCTGGTTAAAATGTACATAATTTTGATATTGTCTCTCTTACTTTGGGTTGTAGTTACCAGTGAAGACATTTCCCATGTACGTATAGTAGAAGTGGCTCATGACAGCAATGGCTCATTAGGTTTGAGTATTGCAGGCGGAGTTGGCAGTACACTAGGGGACACACCAGTTGTTATAACCAATCTATATGCTAATGGCCCTGCAGCACTTACAGAAAAATTGAAGGTAAGATTTCATTAAAAATTCCATATTAAAACAATCACATCAGTTGTTTAAAAACACAAAAACCTATTAAATAGAAACAGAGGGTTGCTTACTCTGTGATGACGACAATGTCACTAATTCAGTAATATTACATATGAATATTACATGTCTCTGATGATTTGACAATGTAGTTTGGTTGTATAATTTATTTCATTAAATAAATAATTACACTTTGTTAATGAAATATACAGAAGAAGAATGTAACTAAATGTTTTATAAACAATCTCATGTATGTGTGTGTGTGTGTGTGTACACACACACACACACATACTTCTTTGTGCTTTTAATTCAAGCTTTGTCTTGTGCTTGTGTGCACATATATATATATATATATATATATATATATATATATATATATATATAAAATCATCATCATTGAATGTAATGTTCATTTTTTCATTCTTACATGGGTCAGACAGAGGTTAACAAGGCAGTTTTTCTGTAGCTAAATGCCCTTCCTATTACCAACCCTCACTTGTTTCCAAGCAAGATAATATTTCCCCATGGCCAGACATATTCTCGCAGAATATTGGAAATGAACAGCACTGCTTGTATGACAGTGACACTCATTTACAACTGCCCTGTAATGTCAAGAGAAAGACATAAACATACGTACATATATATCATCATCATCATCATCATCATTTAACATCTGCTTTCCATGGTAGCATGGGTTGGACGATTTGACTGAGGACTAGTGAATATATATATATATATATAGATATAGATATAGATATATAATGGATTTATTGTAGTTTTCCTCCAACAAATCAACTCATAAGGCTTTGGTTGACCTGGGGCTACAACAGAAGACACTTGCAGTGGGACTGAACTCAAAACCTTGTGTTTGGAAAGCAAACTTCTTGACCACATAGCCAAACCTATATATATGTATTACTTTATCTCTCTAGATTGGTGACCAGATATTGGCTGTCAATGAAATGTCAACTAAGGGTTTGACCCATACAGAAGTGGTTAATATGCTGAAGGACACCTCTGCCCCTGTCATCCTTACTGTAACCCATGGTATGTAGTCAAATTTTCTTCCATACTTTTATCTTCCCCCACTACCCATAACACAATTGCTGATATAATACTTTGTGTTTTAATTTTCTCTACTGATATATATATATATATATATATATATATATATATATATATATATATATATATATATATATATATATACACATACATATACCAATACCATAAAAACCCATGTAAATTGTGCACCTGTGTAATTTAAATAGCTGATTTTCAGGATAAAATTTGTTAAAAAAAAAACTTCTACTCATGTAAAATTTGCACCTAAGAGTTTTCAAAATTGCTGATATAGCCAGGGGAAAAAGGTTTTCAGTTTAGTTGTATTTAGCATAATTTCGCTTACTTATAATTAGATTTTATTAAATTTTCATTAAATAAAAATAATTTCTGTTTAACAGGTATCACATTGAAAGCTATTAAATTACGAAGTGTTTGTGTTATTTATCATAAACTTTATTTTACATTTTTTGCCCATAAGAGATTGTCCCGTCTTTAGCATACTGCTGTATGTCTTCTCAAATCATGATAACAGGAAAAGTTGTTGATAAGAATTACCAACAAAAACAAAGCTGATAAATATGCACAGGTGTTGCAAATTAAGTTTAATTACCAATAAACATCAGTTTGGCTAACACTATACTCAACTGATAGAGGAAGGTGACTGATCAAACTGATTATGTAAACAAAATTCTTTTCCACCTGTTCTTGTCAGAACCTTTGATATGGAATATTGAAATTTTAATCCTTTTTACACTTATAAAATGTCAAGCAAACTTTAAAACTTGTTATTACCACTATTGTCAGTATGAGCAGAACTTATGAATTGTTTACTGCAAAGGAGAAATTAAATATGTTGAATATGCATTTGAACATGGCAATAGAGCTGCCAGAAGGCATTTTAATGTTTGAAATTGGCGCAAACAGTACAACAAACCTAAAGTTTATTTTTATTTTTGCAAAAAAATGTGCATAAATTACATGGGTTTTTAAGGTGTATATGTATATGCGTGTGTGTGTGTGTGTGTTTAATTGGTATGTCTTGTATGTTCAGATATCCAAATAAACTCTGGCCTCATTAGCCTGTGTGCATGAGGCAGACTATTTCATAACATCTTATTCTGTTCTCAAAATACAATATTTTTAATAATTTTGCTTAGAGGAGCAGGGGATTAGTCAGAAGAGGAAAAGCAAAACCTAGCCTTTTGCATGACCTGAAAGTTATAAATCAACATAGTTCAGGAGATACTTCAAGTATCCAGCCATGACCATATCACTGTTTTATCACAGTCACAGTCTATCTAGCTCTATGTTATCCTTTTTTTTTGTAAATATGTTGCAATGGAATTTGAGTGGGATTTGATTGTTATTGTCAGTAGATTGAGTAAACGTGTAGAGATTCTTCCATTGGTCTCGTTTAGTCAGATTTTAGTTTATATATATATAGCTATTTATACATATGTATATAGTATGAAGAAATCAGGCTAAAAACAATGCAAAAAGTATTTCAAATATAGAGACAATATATTTACTATATATATTTAACAATGTAGAAGCTGTAAAAAAAATAACATTAATATATTTTTTCTTAACTAAAACAAAAAAAAAAAAAAGCTGGTGACAGGATTAAGCAAGGTAAGATGTTTGTTAGATTTCCTTCAGTTCTGCACATTAGGAACATAGACCCTACTGACTGTAGATACCTCACTGTGTGTGTGTCATGATGGATATGCATTATAGGAAATAGAGGTTCACAAATGTTTGTAAGGCAGAAGTTGGGAGGAAATGAAGGTTAAGTGTTGTAAGCCCCTCCTCTGTGAGCTGAAAAGTAAGGGAGTACTGCCACCTGTATAATTTTTCTTTCCATCACTGTCTATATGTGTATATACCTGTGTGTTAAGGGCTGAATATAATGCATTCACATTACACTACAAAGTTTTGTTAACGCATGGTTTATCATGTAATGTAGGATAAATTTTACACTTTCACCATTACATATTCCAACTATATAATTTATTATTAATACACTGTTATAATTCAATCATTGTTTCACATTTTTTAAATGCTGTTTCTCATTGGCTGGTACATAATGGGATGTTGTGCACACGTGTTTAAGTGGTCTATTAGTAGGAGCACTCCGTCAGTTGCGTCGACAAGTGTCCCAGCTGATACGATTGATGGAACAGCTTGCTCGTAAAATTAACATGCAAGTGGCTGAGCACTCCACAAACACGTGTACCCTTAACGTAGTTCTCAGGGAGATTCAGCGTGACATAGCGTGTGACAAGGATGGCCCTTTGAAAAACAGGTACTACTCATTTTTGGCAGCTGAGTGGTCTATTAGTAATTAATTTAGAAGCAACTTTGAGTAAACAAGGTAATATAGGAAAGTAATTGAACCTATTTCTTATTTGATCTATAAGATGCTGAAAAACACTAAAATGTCTTTTAAAAATGGGTTATATATCATTGCTAGTTCAGAGTATCATTAGTGGGATACCATTGTAATACCTTAGAAAGTATGTTTGTTTTGATGGCAAGAAAACATTAACTCTATTTGTTTCAATGTTTGCTTTTCAAATTTGCATACATGCTGCTGAAAGAATTAGATTTTAAATATGGTTTTGCTTTGTCTGAAAGATACTTTTAATTGTGTTGGTTATGATATTAATTTTCAAAATACTCTGTTCTAAATATATATTTATGCAGATTATATCTCGTCTTAAATTGATTTACTCTCATTCCAATGTAATTTATTCCATTCTCGTTTATGTTAGATGTGACAGTAGCTGCATAGATAACTAAATTTTACTAGGCTATTTTGTTTTATTGATCTCTCATTCTGTGAATTATTGTTCTATTTTCAGGGAACTAATATTGCCTGTGTTCTGATAATTAGAATTATTACTGAGTGATAGCATTTTAGTGAAGTTTAGCCAGTGTTGGATAGCTTGTTTTGAGGAAGTTTGTGCGGAAAAATTTCCTGTATGCATGTCTTGGGGGAGAGTGTAGTTTTACAATAACAAGGATTATGTTTTCAATCTGGGTTGTAACATTGTCTAAATACCACATGAGCCTTACTCAGCTGTTTGTTTCTGACAACTAAATGGTTTATTTGAAGCAGCTTGATGCTAGTTTGTTATTATACACATAGGGCTATTCTATTTAAATAGGCTTCATCATTAAATATAGCTTATATTTTCTTACCTAAATTTGTAGGTATATTTATGAGAACTTATGTGAAGTTGTTGGAATTGAGATTTATAGATTGTATTGAATCATTTGGTCCAAAGCTGCTCATTCATATTTCTGGAAAGGATGGATTGTTGCTGAAGAGGTTACAAGATGTGTGATGAAACATTTCAGACAAAGGATACTAAAATAAGAACAATAATAAAGCTAAAATGAGGAACAAATATATAGTGCACATATTTATTTGGCAAAAAAAAAAAAAATTACCATCCCAAAATATAACAATGGAAAACTGATTAGGATTTATTGTGTATCAAGTTTTAAACCAATTTGAGATTTCTGCTAAGTCTCTGACTCCAATGTTTATGCCAAAAAGTTTAATATTGTTCTGTTGTTGTTATTTTTTATTTACATTATTGTTACAGAAGGTAATTTATTTTGTAGTATTTATTATTATTTGTATGTCCTTATCTGTGATACTGAAGTTGTATTTAATAGAATCAAAAGCCTTTTAAAATTGGATAATAATTAATCTGGATAAAAGCATGTTTTTGATTATCATAAACATTTCTACATTAATTCATTATGGATGTGCTGATATCCCAAAGATACGAATGCAACTTTTCTGGATTTTGTCAAGACTTACTAACTCTTCCTACTTCTATCTTGCTTTGATTTATAAGTCCATTTCCAGAAGTATACATAAAGTTTGGTGTATGAACTTAAATAGTAATGTAAGGTATTTTGAGTGTAAGAATTTCTACTCTTATCATCTGTATTCAAACTTGGAGCTGTCTTTAGCCTTGTCTCACGCACACATACACACACAGACACCTATCACCAGTTGTTAGTCTTCTGCTACCCATCACCCCTCTACACATTCACTGTTTCATGCCACCCT
Organism: Octopus bimaculoides; assembly: GCF_046866305.1. NCBI lineage: Eukaryota > Metazoa > Mollusca > Cephalopoda > Octopoda > Octopodidae > Octopus > Octopus bimaculoides. The sequence goes on along the minus strand of NC_142950.1, from coordinate 19,905,002 downwards.
TGAAATGAAGGAAAACATTTGGATCTATCCTTATAATATCCCTCTGCCACCATCTTATCTCACTACCCTCCCCGCAATACCTGAATAACAAGGCATAGCATTGAATCTATTATTATTCTCCACTTACCCTTCTGTAATGTCAGCCATCACGCCCTCTTGCTGAGACCACTCATTTATTTGTTTTGATGGCATCATTCTTACTGTTGCCATCTGAACTACTAGCCATTCTCTCTCTCTCTCTCTCTCTCTCTCTCTCTCTCATCAATTGTTGTTGCATTAATAACAACCATGCTCTCTTACTGTCAATTATCTCTACAACTACTCGTCACATCATATCCTCTCTCTTGTAGCATCAAACGTGATCTCTATCTGTATCTCTCTCCCATTATCTTCTGCCATTTCTCTCTCACCACTTCCTACAATTAGTCTTCCCTCTCTCTCCCTCCTCCCACTACTAGTTACAACATTAGTCTCTCCTACTTCACCCTGCTCTTCTACACTGTCACTCCAATCACTTTGTTTGCCTCCCCACCACACTTCATATTCTAACTTCTTTCTCCCTCTTACCTTAATTCATCTTCTGTAATTGCCCTCTCTTGTACCTTCTGTCTTTTTTATTTTGTTTGCATGAAACACACACAATTTGTAGCAAGTAGCTTTAGATGGAAGCAGTTTGACAATCCTTTTAAAACAGAAAATCCCCTGCCACCCTTATAATTATTATTAAGATAGTGAACTGATAGAATTGTTAGCACATTGGTCAAAATGCTTAGTGGCATATCTTCTGGCTCTTTAGGTTAAGAGTTCAAATTCCACTAAGATCAGTTTTGCCTTTCATCCTTTTGAAGCTGATAAAATAAGTACCAGTTGAGCACTGGGATTCAGTGTAATTGACTTGCCCACTCTCTTTAAAATTGCTGGCCTTGTGCCAAAATTTGAAACAGTTGTTATTATTACTTTGATTGTGCAATTTAATCTTCAGTTCCTTTTGAATAAAAGAAGGAAAAATCATTTAATTTAATTTATGTTATTTTAATTTTGTAGTTATACAATTATGTTTTTATTCCTTTATTTCAATAATTTTTTTATTCTTCATTGCATCTAAAAATTGAAAAATGTCAATATGTTTAATTGCAAAAGAAAAAATTGAGTTTTATTTTTTAATTCCATTATTAAAGATTCTGTATTTGTGTTCTTAATAACTGATCATTTAATCAAAAGGGTAATCTGACAATCTGAAACAAAACAAATAATAATAATGATTCTTTCTACAACAGGTGCAAAGCCTGAAATTTTGTGAGGAGAGGCTAGTCAGTTACATTGATCCCCAGTGCTCTTAACTGGTATTTATTTTAACAGCCCCAAAAGGATGAAAGGCAAATTTGAGCTCAATACACAAAACTGGTAGAAATGCCACTAGGCATTTGTTTAGATCAGTTAATGCCACCTTAATAATAACAACAAAATAGGGGCATTTGTTGTTGTTATTATTACTGCTAGCATTAGTGCTTCAGGCAAAAATGCTAAGCAGTATTTCCTTCAGTTCTCTAGGTTGACATCGTTATTATTACTTATATTAATTAAAAATTCTGTTGTTGTTGTTAAGGCAATGAGTGGCAGAATGTTGGATAAAATGCTTAGCAGTATTTCTTCTGGCTCTTTATGTTTTGAGTTCAAATCCCACCTGGATCAGCTTTGCCTTTCATCCCTCTGAGGTTATACAAAATAGAGTACAGATCAAGTTCTGGGGCCAGTGGTATTGACCAGCTGCTTCACCTCAAAATTACTGGCTTTGTACCTGAATCAAGTACCGGTTGAGCACTAGGGTTGATGTAGTCAGCTAGCCACTTCCCCTAAAATTCCAGGCCTTCTACCTATAGTTGAAAGGTTTACTACTACTACCACTACTATTAAAGATATTTTAATATAATTATTTTCGTTGTTATTGAAGGTATATTATTGTTGTCATTTGTTTACATATAGCAATAACAATCCCTGAGTATCAAAAATCACAGATTTTGATTTTTATGTTTCTAGTTTCATTGTAAAATACCTTTGAAAAATTCCCCTTCTCCAATCATCACAACTTGTTCCCCATAAACATTACAATCTATCCTTGCCTTATGAATTTCATTTGCACTTAAAACAACAAATTGCAAATGTAAAAAAATAACAGAAGCCTGTACTTTACAACTTCTTTATTTGGAAAATTTATATTAAAAGTAAAAGTTTGTATAAAAAAAATAATTTTTTTTTAAAATTAGGAAATAAATTATGTACATGGTGAGCAGTGAAAATTAGGCCAATGATAGATGCTAATAAGTTCTGGCAGATTCGAATATAAATTAAAATAACTTCTCCTTTCAGATGAATGTGTATTCCATAACACACTCAATTATGTCGGGTAAGGGGATTTTGAGACACCAGTGTTTCAACCTTGTGTGTCTCTCAACCAAAACTACCCGAGTAGTTTTTGGCTCTCGTTTATAAAATTCAGTAAACAAATTATTTGCTGATGTGTTCTTACCAATTATAAATCTTCATGTGTACAGAGAATAGCTAGAATCAAAATGATGATATATAGACATTCATTCTTAATATCTTACAGCAGATTTGAATGTGAACATACTAATTGCTGTTGTATTATATCCCCCTCCTCACTTACACTAATGAACCGAGTGTATTATGAATACAAGAAGTTTTTCACCAATGATGTAATACAAGAGCAATTAGCATATTTACATTTGAATCTGCCAGACTCTATTATGAATAAATATGTGTCATAGTTTTGATTCTCTCTACTTACCATGAAAATAATTTATTATCAGTTGGCTGACATTGGGAAATAATTTATTTGCTGAATCCGAACATGAAGAGCCCAAAACCCTTTGTTTGATTCATTGGTCTAGGGTGTCATTTATTGAGACATACAAAAGGTCAAGACATTGGTATTTTGAAGGAGTTGTTCTCCACTGTGGAAATACAACAGCAACTAGCACATTCTCATTGAATCTGCTGGTACATATTACAGATGAAAATTAGGAAAGTTTGCAAAAAAAAAAACTTTATTTATTATTAATTCATTTATTCTGTTTATGTTGTTGCCATCCTAATTAGGTCGTAGTAGAAGTAGACTGAGAGTCCCAGGTAAGCAATGAGCACAACTGCAGATATCACTCTTTAACTTTTATTATTACAACTAAACTGCAGCTCACTGCTTCAAATGCACTACTGCACTGCAACAAAAAAAAAAGTTAACCTCACTAAGACATGCATGCAAGTTGTTCTCTATGTTTCGCCCCAGCTCAATCCTGACTGAGTAGACTTGATCAAAAGGCTTCAAGCTGGGACCAGCACATTTTGTCTCTTCTTTTCTCTTTCAGGAATAGTGTAACCTTCTTCAACTCTGACTACATTATCCAATGTGCATTCTTTTATAAAATAATAGTGTTTTGTGAGAAAGATTTAGCTGCTATATCTAGCAGACCAGGCAAGCAAGTAGAGGCTTGTAGTTGTTTAACGTCAGGTGAGGCCTGTAATCAAAGGTGATGTTCCAGCTATGACCATCCCATCTATCTCCTGGTTTGTGTATTTAGGACTACATTATGTAATATGGTCTTTAGTAAGATGGCATGTAATTTGAGGGATGTTTGGCTACTATTTTTTTGAAGTCAAGTGGCCACATAGAGCCACCCATTTCATTGTTTCAAAATATATTCAATGATGTAAACAAGACACTAATTACAAAGACTCAAAAGTCTGGGTATAGTGGTGGTGATGGGGGGCATATTTTGGGAGAGTATCACAGGAGGAGGAATAGAGTTTGGGGGTTTAAATTTTGCACATTCTAAAGGTTACTTTGATTTGATAGGTAGGTGAATTTCAACTTATCGTATAGGGTAGGTAGAGTTTGGTCGAATGGTTAAGGAGTTTGTTGTAACCATGTGTCTTGGGCAAATATTATTTTCTATATCTTTCGGTTGACTCATACCTCATGTGTAATACTGGATTGATGGAAACTGTATAGAAGGCCTTGGGTGGATTGTACCTCTAATTCAGAAGGTACAACTTTGTCACACACAGTGTTACACTGATTCTGCCTAAAATTCATGCTGAACCTACACAACCCTGTGGAATACTCAGCTACTAGTGTATGAATTAAGTGATTGGACAACTGAATATTTATCATTGAAACTGACAGAGATCTAACCATTCACATACACACTCACATCCAAACATACATGTACACACACATTCATGGCTGAATCTTTTATCTTTTATATGTTAAAGTCATTAGACCATGGCCATGCTGGGGCACCATTTTGAAGAATTTTTAGTTGAATGAATCAACTCCAGTACTTATTTTTGTTAAGTCTGGTATTTTTTCTATCAGTCTCTTTTACCAAACCACTAAGTTATGGGGCTGTAAACATACCACCACTGGTTGTCAAGTGGTGGTGGAGGACAAACACAAACTCAAAGGCACACAAACATATATATATATATATATATATATATATATATATGTGTGTATGTGTGTAAATATATATACAATGAGCTTCTTTCAATTTCTGTCTGCCAAATCCACTCACAAGGCTTTGATTAGCCCAAAGCTATAGTAGAAAATACCTGTCCAAGGTTCTACACAGTGAGGCTGAACCCAGAACTATGGGGTTGGGAAGCAAGCTTCTTACCACACAGCCATGCCTGCACCTATCTGGTTAAGAAGTTCATTTCACAACCATTAGATCTCCAGTTCAGTACAACCACATGGCATCTTGGAAAGTACCTTTCCAATAGTTTCGAGCTAACCTAAGGCTTGTGAATGAATTTAGGTAGATGGAAACTGTACAGAAACTCAACACATCAAATGTATTGTACCAGAAATTTAAAAGGTTCAGCTATGTCACATTGTATATTCTGAACAGTTGAACTGCCTACTTCCTGTTTTACAGTGTCCAATGGGCAACTGATTTCACAGATACTTGTAGCCTTAACATAAACCCCAGACAAAATCTGTGCAACAAGGTACAATGTGTCATAGAGACTTTGGTGCCATCCATCTGATAGTGCAATCTACACATTTTCCATCTAGCCAGTTTTAGTCACAATGCTTGTGTTGGACACAGGCTGTGAGTGAAAACACTTGCCCAAGGTGTTATGCAGAGTAGTGAGATGTAAATTTTTTAACCTCTTAGCCATGTAGCCATGAACATGTATGCACACATACATACACAAACAGATAATAGTGGGTTTTACATTGTTTTCTGTGAGTACATCATCATACAAATTATGTTACAAGATTACTAAAGAGTAGTGTGTGAAGCATTAAGAAACTTGTCTAAGATGACAGCATGTTGTCCACTATGATTCATAACCTCTGCATTCCAATCTCCATGATCATCATCATTACCACCACCATCATCACATCATCATTAGCATCACTATCACATCATCATCACTACCACCATTCCCTTTACCACTCCTGCATGGCTTTCACTCCATTTAGTTCATAGTCATGTATACAATTTAACAAATGAATTATATATATATATATATATTATATATCATCATTATTGTTTAACGTCTGTTTTCCATGCTGGCATGGGTTGGATGGTTTGACTGAGGTCTGGAGAGCCAGTGGCTACACCAGGCTCTTATCTGGCAATGTTTCTACAGCTAGATGCCCTTCCTAACACCAGCCACTTCGAGAGTGTAGTGGGTGCTTTTTACATTCCACTGGCATGGGGGCCAGTCAGTGGGTACTGGCATCAGCCAACTTTGGATGGTGCTTTTTACGTGCCACCAGCACAGGAGCCACTCAGGCAGACCTGGCATGGACCACGTTCGTATGGTGCTTTTTACGTGCCACCAGCACGGGAGCCACTCGGGTAGACCTGGCATGGACCACGTTCGTATGGTGCTTTTTACGTGCCACCAGCATGGGAGCCAGTCAGGAGGCACTGGCCACAGCTATGATATTGGTTTTACTTCACTCAACAGGTCTTCTCAAGCATATCATATATATATATATACATATATATATATATATATATATATATATATATATACATATATATATATATATGTATATATATATATATATATATATAGTATTTGTAGAATATTAATGATATTATAGATAGTAGCACTATTAATATCTGCGCATACATTGTGTGACAATAGTTCAATAGAGCAGGGAAACACTAAAATAAAACTAAATACTGCATTCACCCAGATCAAAACCTACATTTGGTCATGCAGTGAAAGAATACAGTAAAAATTTGACCACTGAAATAATAATAATAATAATAACTGTTGTGATTGACCACTAGAGATTGTTTGATTGAGCTGACTTATGACCAAAAGCATTCCAGCTGTAACCAATCACCTCCCTCCAACCTTTTGTTTTGCCTAAATATAATGTATCATTATTCAATATGTCTTTCTTTTCTGAAACAATAAAATGTGATTGAAAGAAGACATGGCTGCTGTTTCTAGCCAGTCATCATGCAACCATGTAGAGCCCTTTCATTAACTTAACCAGTTCTAATTCTAATATTTATTTATAAGCAGCTCATTGGTAGAGTTGTTAGAGCACTGGACAAAATACCTTGTGGTATTCATTCCAGTGTTCTTAGTTCAAATCCCACCAATGCCTTTCATTCTTTCAAGGTTGATAAAGTAGAATACCAGTCTTGGATGGTAGAGCATCAGACAGAATGCCATGTAATATTAGTTCTGGCTCTTGGTATTGTCAGTTCAAGTCCTACCATAGCCTACATAAGTAGTGGATTTAATTCATCATGTTGTTTAACAGCACCTGGCTTTTGAATGTCTTTTACAGGGTCCACTCTGTTGCAAGCATCAGTATCAGAGGCCCTGTAAAGGGTCTTGGGTCCTGTCTTCTTCCATATGAAGATAAACACCTCACTCATATACTTTTTTGTAATTGTTTACTTTCAGGAGAAGATAGAAAAGTGAACGTTAATGGTCGTTCACCTTCACATCCACCTAGTGAAACAGCATCGTTCACTGACGAAGCCATTGAAGAACTTTTAGAGAGTCATCAGTAAGTAGAAACAGTTTCCTCTTTCCAACATTTATTTTTTTATCTAATTCTTTTTTAACTGTAACTTATGATTGTATTTTCCCCCCCTCCCAACCCTCGTCCTATCTGTTTGAAAGTGGAATAAGTTGGTTTGTCATCATCATCAACCACATTTGACATCCATTTTCCATATTAGCATGGGTTAGATGGCTTGACAGGGACTGGCAAAGCCAAGGGCCACACCAAGTTCCATTGCTTGGTTTCTACAGCTGGATGCCCTTCCTAACGACAACCATTTGACTGAGTTTACTCGGTACTTTTTATGTGACACCATCACCAGTGCTTTTTACATGACACCACCACCCACACCAATGCTTTTAACATGGCATCTTGTAGTGGGTTGGCCTTCTTGAGTACAGCAATATGGCACATACCTTGGCCCTCTCATCTTTATAAGGCTCAGCATTTTGAGATCAGCCTTCAGTACTTCATCCCATGTCTTCCTCAGTTTTCCTTTTCCATAACTTCCCTCCACTTTAACCTTTAGCACACTGTAGATGCATCATGTCTCCATATTGAGTTCTCTCCTTTGCAGTAACAGAACAGTGGCAGGAGAAACAAATCTAGAAAAAATACAGTGTACTAAAGATTAAGTGGAGGCAAGGAAAGCTATTGGCAAAGTATGTTGGGTTCAAGATAGTTATTGTCTTAGTCAATACTTAGAGACTGGCAAAATAATATTATTTTCAACAACTACAAGGAAGAGACATTCTAGAAAGAAGTAACTACAGAGGTATCAAACTGTCAGACCATGTTGGGAAAGAGCTTAAGCACAATTAATTAGGAAGAAAATTAATTCAGATGAGAGTTTGTTCAAATTTGTAGCAAGTAGGGGTACCACTGAAGTTGAGATGCTGTTTAGATTTGTACCAAGTCAGGATTCTACTGATGCCCTCTTCTTTGTGAAACATTTGCAAAGAAATTCTTAGCTACAAGTAATCCACTGTACTTAGCATTTGTTGATTTGGAGAAAGCCTCTGACAGAATACCATGATCTGCAGTCTGGTGGTCATTAAAAAAGATGTAGATGAATGGCTTATGAGAGTGGTGCAAACCATTTTCAAAGATGCAGTCAGTAAAGTGAGTGTTGGCAATAAGGTCAATGAAGAATTTAGGGTGCTCGTTGGTATTATTCTTTTATTCTCTTACTTGTTTCAGTCATTTTGACTGCGGCCATGCTGGAGCACTGCCTTTAGTCTAGCAAATCAACCCCAGAACTTATTCTTTGTAAGCCTAGTACTTATTCTATCGGTCTTTTGCCAAACCACTAAGTTACAGGGACGTAAACGCACCAGCATCGGTTGTCAAGTGATGTTGAGGGAGACAAACACAGACACACACACATATACACACACACACACATATGTTGCTGCTGCTGCTGTACTGAGACCCCCTTCGGTCATGACTGACCCTGGGATTGCACCTAGAAAGTTCCCCTCCCAGGCACAAGTCCGGGCAAGGTTGTTTATGGAAGATCAGCAGTCGCCCATGCATACCAGTCTCCCCTCTCCACACCACCAGTGTTATCCAAGGGAAAGGCAAAGGCCGATACAGCTTGGCACCTCTGGCGTCGCAACTCATTTCTACAGCTGAGTGAACTGGAGCAATGTGAAATTGAGTGTCTTGCTCAAGAATACAACACGTAGCACGGTCCAGGATTCGAACTGACAACCTCACAATCGTAAGCTCAATGCTTTAACCACTGAGCCATGCACCTTCACACATACATACATACACACACACACACACACACATATATATATATATCGTGGCCGTTGCCAGTACCGCCTGACTGGCTCCTGTAGGATTTTCGAGCGAGATCGTTGCCAGTGCCCCTGGACTGGCTTGTGCGGGTGGCACATAAAAGACACCATTTCGAGCGTGGCCGTTTTCGTGCGGGTGACACGTAAAAGCACCCACTACACTCTCTGAGTGGTTGGCGTTAGGAAGGGCATCCAGCTGTAGAAACTCTGCCAAATCAGACTGGAGCCTGGTGTTGCCATCCGGTTTCACCAGTCCTCAGTCAAATCGTCCAACCCATGCTAGCATGGAAAGCGGACGTTAAACGATGATGATGATGATGATGATATATATATATATACACACACACAACAGGCTTCTTCCAGTTTCCTTCTACCAAATCCACTGAACCCAAAACCATGTGATTGGTAAGCAGGCTACTTACCACACAGCCTATTGATGATCAAATATCTCAGTTTACTCTTGTGTATTATAGTTCCCCTAACCATGCTGCTGTAAAACAAAACCTCAATAAATATGCACTCATCTAACTCCTAGTAGCATGAAAAAAAAAGACAGACATTAGAACAAATGAATGAAAAGAAAATATTTATTTTTAATTTCTGGTACCATCTGAACAGCAAGAGGTTTGTAACTCATGGATAATTATTTATGAGACCAAAATAAATTTTGAATAACTGAAAATAGTATTAACTCAATCCATCCAGCTATCCTTTCAGCCCACTATTCCTAGGAGGGTTGTTGGGGTTTGAGTCCCCAGGTACCTCCTCTATAAAGTTCTATCAGAAGTAACCATCATTAAACTTTCCAGCAGGTTTACCAGAGACATTGTTATCCAAACATCTCATTCTTGGTCTACCCTTAGGTCTCCTGCCAGTTGGCTCAGCTTGGAGAATTCATCTTGTGATTCTTTCTTGCAACATTCTAATCATGTCTGTAGTACCAGAACTGTGATCTTTCAATGCAGAGAAATAGTGACTTAACTTGGAGATACTCCTTGATCATTGAGCTATGCATCTTGTTGAATAACATTACTTCAGAGACCCTTTGGAGGAACTCCATTTTGGCCACTTCTAGGTGTCACAATGAAAACACTTGTGCTGTGATTCCCTGTAATACTAATATACTAATAATTTTTTCTACTCTAGGCACAAGACCTGAAATTTTGGGGGAGGGGGCCAGTCAATTAGATCAACCCCAGTACGCAACTGGTACTTAATTTATCGACCCCGAAAGGATGAGAGGCAAAAGTCAACAGCCAAATTTGAACATAACAAAGATAACAGCAGACAAAATACCGCTAAGCATTTCACCTGGCATGCTGACGATTCTGCCAGCCCGCCACCTTACTAATATAGTAATAATAACTCATCTCTGAAGTAAAGAAATTATGTAACTAATAGTTGCTTTTGTTCATGTTTCAGATTGGATGATCAGAAAGTACGGTTAATTGTGTTGGAACGAGGATCAGAAGGTTTAGGATTTTCAATAGTTGGCGGTCGAGGCAGCCCACATGGTGATTTACCAATCTATGTGAAAACAGTGTTTGCAACAGGGGCTGCTGAAGCAGATGGGCAACTGAAGCGTGGAGACAGAATTCATACAGTAAATGGAGTCAACCTCGATGGTGTTACTCATGAAGAAGCAGTTTCCATTTTGAAGAATGCACAAGGGAAAGTTACACTCACAATCACCTCCTAAAAGATAAAGCATTATATATATATATATATATATATATATATATATACACACATGCACACACACGCATACAGAAAAATGTGAAGAAATATCCATTTGTTTGGAACATTATGGACCATGCTTTATATGTTTTAGTGGGGGAGGGGAAAATAACCAATGGAGAAATCAACAATAGAAAAATTAAAAATTATTCACATATTAACTAAAAAAAAAAAAATGGAGAAAAAATGTTTTAAAATTTTATTTGAAAGACAAATATCCGGAATATGCATTTTATGTTGGCGATAAATTTTAATAATTTAACTCTAAAATTGTAAAAATATTAAAAACAAAAAAAAGCTAAAAAAAAGGGTCACAAAAAAAAGAAATTTAATTTTGTCATCCACTGGAATATTTTCTAGGCTCATTTGACTTCACTTTTGTTACCAAAGATAATTTATAAATTCTAAGGTAAAAATAATAATAATAATAATAATAATAATAATAATAATAATAATAATAATAAACAAACAACACAAGAGAAGAGAAACAAAATGAACTTGAAAAAGAAACAATGAAATAAAGAGAAATATGGAACTTTTACCATTTATCGGTTTAGTTGATGACAAGATATTCCTGTTAATAACTGGCAATTGTGTTGATCAGGGTCTTTTTGAGGGTCTTCTTGGGTTTTTTATTTTGCTTTTTTTTTCAGATAGCCTATATCACATTTTCAAGATTGAGTAATTATCTATATTTTAACTTTCCTAAATTGCAATATCCTCTAGAATAAGATACATGTACCATGAAACATTGCAATGTTCTTCTGGTTCTCTTTCCTCCACACTCTACCCACCACATCAGACCTCCAGTCCCACCCCATCCAAACCCTTCTATTTTATTATATATAAATTTCAATTTCCTTAAATGAAATCATGGTAGCAGCCATTTTTTCTAATTTATTCATTATTTTAAAAAAATTTCTAATAGTTATTACTAATCGATTCCAACCTTATCTTTTATTTTTTTTTTTTGATCCCCAGAAGAAACTATTAATACTTTCAATAAATTTTTTTAAAAACAAAAAAAAATTCTAATTTTAAGAGAAGAAATATAATTTGAACAATTTCTTCATTGAGTTTTCAAACTCAAAAAATTGATATGGGGGGGAAAAAAACTGCCAGGTTGTGGGTAGAAGGATAAAACTTCTCAAAAGAAGAGTAGATTCCAAAAGAAATGAAAAAAAGTAATAATAATTAAAATTTACAAAGTTTCAATTAAATTCTTTACATATGGATAACACATGGATTCTGTTGAAAAGTTCTTGGGATCTCTTTATCCTATCTTAGTGCCTGTCGTTTAATATTAATTTTAAATTGGGGTTGGAGTTGTTGGGATTTTGTTTTTAAATATATTTTCTTCCTTATTTCATCATTTTAGTCGTCTTTTTAATTTCCCCACCACCACCTCCATCTTCATTCAAACCAGGTAACTATTTTTCTTTACTTGTTTTTTTCTTTATATATATTGTTTTCTATTTGTTTGGGTTTTTTTTATTAAAATAATAAAAAAATGTTACCTGTTTTCTGTAAAACAAAACATAACCAGTATATGTGAATATATTTGTTTGTATTTTAAAATAACTGAGCTTTGTTTTCATTTTTATAATTCACCCTTTTGTTACAATATTCTGTTGAAATACATTTTGTTTCAATTAAATTTGAAAATAATGAAGAATTTAGTTAAGTAAATTTATCATTATTAAACTGGTGTTTGGAGCATAAATTAGAGAAAATTTTGATGGAAGGTTTTACTTTATATCACTTTAAAATAGGAAGTTTGTATCGTAGAACTAGGGAACAGTCTCAGGTGAGTTACAGCATACAAACACACAATATTTAACCCTTTTGTTTCCATATTTATATTGAAATACACTGCCTTTATTCCAATTAATTTTTAAAATAATGAATTTAGTAAAATAACTTATTATTAAGCTGGTGTCTGAAGCATAAATCAACAAGAAATTTTGATGGAAGAAGGTCTTAATTTAAATCACTTTAAAGCAGGAGGTTTGTATCAAAAGACCAGTGGCAATCTCAGGCAGGTTAGTATCAAAAGGGTTAACACCATTTCACAGCAACTGTGTCACTAATACTGTTGTGTAAAAATATAAATAACACTTCACAGCATCTCATTGCCCAAAGAAATACAGACACAAGCCACACTTTTAAAAAATTATATAGGTGAGTTCATAGAATCTCAGTCTGAAATTATCAATTTTCTATAAATTCTGATTTAGATTATTAATTGTTGCTGGCACAGAGTGTCACTTAGAAATTAACAAGTTATGCACTGATAGTGTCCCAGCATAACCACAGACTTTAGGTTAAAGTGCAGAATATAATGATTAAAGCATGAAAGATGCATATTAGTCATTCAGAAGCACACAAAAACTGTTAACTTCACTTAAACATCTATTATTTGGTGTCAAAATTTTCATTGCACTAAATAATAAATGTTTAAGTGAAGTTAGCAGCTTTTGTGTGTATCTGAGTGGCTAATATGTATCTTCTATGCTGTAATTGTTTTAGTTTCAAAATACAATCCTAGATTCAATCACTTGCCAGGAAAGCAGATCTCTGATACATACATACATACATACATACACACACACACACACACACACACACACACACACATACATACATATATGAGCATGAAGAAAGCTTTCAGTTGCCAGGTTTTACTTTGTGTTAAATAACATTTCATTTCTCTTGTGTACCCTTGACAATG
>NC_142950.1:19589160-19599160 GCF_046866305.1 Octopus bimaculoides | reverse complement strand
GTCAGTTGCTTGACCTTAACCAGTTGAGCATGTCCCTTAGTGGCTGATGATGTGTGCATCTCTGATCATGAGCAGAAGTAGTGGGGGAGCATCATATCCATGTGTTGAGAGGAATTCTTTGGGGGTTTGGATAATTCACCTTTGGAAACATGGGTGTTTTGTTCATCATCCTTAAAAAACCATTATTCAGGGACCTTTTGAGTGGGATGGGCTACTCAACCTGAAGAAAATTCTAACTGGGTCCCACCTGCAAGGCCATGCACTGTTTATCTTGATATGAGATCACTATATTGCGCACATATGGTTGTGATGCATGCACCTGGTGTGCCCTTATCAGACTGGTAGTCATGATGGGTATACCGGGCTTCGTATATTTTAATCCAGTGTCACTTTGATGGCATGCACTGCTCTCTCACTCAATAATAATCATAATAATAATAAAAGTGTTTGTCATTGGCATAATGACACAACCCCTTGATATAATAAATTCTTTAAAAACAAGTGTATTTAAATGATTTCACTCAAATTTGAATAGAAGATTAAAAAACAAAAGATTTTAAAACAAAATAAACTTTACAATTAACTGCTTTTGAAATTAAAGGCACAAATTTACAGGCAGATTAAAAAGAAGGTGGTGAAGCATACAAGATATCAACCACATATCTATCTTATTACCTTGGCAAGTCACTGGACTTACCAATTATAGGACTCGGAGTACCAATACATCATTCAATAAAATAAAGTAAGCCTTATGTTTAGACAGCCAGGATTTTCAGAAAACAGTGACTATCGCAGTAGTGACATGAAGATGAAGCGAAAGAAAAGGAGTAGAGACATCAAGTCTATTGAACTTGTTGTTGAAGCCAATCACAGGAATGGCTCTTTTAGATTTGGACACGGCAGGCAAATAGATGGCAGTATCAAACACTTTCAGACAAATTAGTTTATGATATTTGGTTAGGTTGGTGAATTTAAGTTTAACCCTTCAGTATTTAAACTGGTCATATCTGGTCAAAATATTCTACCTGTTTTATGTTCAAACTGACCAGATCTGGCCTCTTGCACCTACCCTACAACATCATTCTAAAAATAAACAATCACATCATAATCAGATGTTATTACATTTGACAGAGTAATATGAATGCTAAAGGCTTAAAAAAATAAAAGACACTGTTTATCATAATGGAGCTTCTACGGTGCCAGCAGGAGTCTAGGACTCAAAGCAAGGCGAACTGGGGTTAATAACTTTAATATTTTGTGTTCTTACCAGCCAATCTAAAGTCTGTATGATATGATACTGAGTATTCATTCATAGCAAATGTTTATAATCATTATTTATTCATGTATATCTATCTACTGGTATCACACACAGGGATAAGCCTCTGTATCAATGGTTCTCAACCTTTTTTTTTTTTAGACTCCTTTAATTACTATTTTACTTTGGTGGAACCCCATAGCCATTCCATGTTTAAAAACTAGTTTTAGAGATGCTTCTTTCAAAATTCCTATTTTGTTTTAAACCCGTTCACTTGTGTAGGTTTGTAATAACCTTCTCTGCGAAAACACATTTCAGTGGCTGGAAATATGTTGAACTATGTTAAGCGTTAGACAAAGAAACCTAGTTTTTTCTCACAATAAATATACATAAAGCAAAGTTTTTTTTTTATTAACCCCTAAAATATCATTGTTGACCACCAACTTACTGTTTTGCTTGTATGGACCACCACCACTAAAAAAATTATTATTATATGACCCCCCACCACCACCAAGAAGTCATGTGGACCCTGGTTCAGAACCATTGCTCTACACCAGGGGTTCTCAACCATATTTCATCTAAGGACCTCTTTGGTTACTATTTTTTTCTGTAGAACCCCCCAAAATCTTATATAGACCTTGGTTGAGAACTACTGCTCTACATGGCAACTCAAGACAAAACAACCCAGTGGGCTGTTAGCTAAGGTAGTGGTGGTGTTTGTTGTTTAGTTCTAGATCAGCTCAAAACAAGCTGGCCTATCATCACACTACTTCAGTCATGACCGTTCCAGCTTATTTTCAAACAATGTATCTATGACTATAATACTCAGTATCCTTTTTGTTTTTTGTTTTTTTTTAGGCTAAGATGTGGTTTCAAAGGAATTTGGATGCTATTTCTACTAGGCATAGCAACCACATAGAGGTTTCCTTGTTGGCTCATTATACACTATGCCTGAGAAAAAGATGAGGTGGCCATGGGTTGGAATCTCTTTAAACATAGATCTGCAGAATTGACCTGGGGTTAAACAAAAAGAACTTAAGTTATTTAACAGGAAAACTAAATGCTTGAGCCAATAACAACAAGTAGAGAAGGCTGTGTGGTTAAGTTTGCTTCATAACCACCTGGTCTCAGGTTCAGTCCCCTGGACAAGTATCTTCTTTTATAGCTCCAGACTGACCAAAGCCTTGCAAGTGAATTAGGCAGAAGAGAAACTGAAAAGAAAACCCATTGGATGCTTGTGTGGTTGACTCCTACTCTTGAGATCAAACTCTAATTATAAACAAACATCACCATCATACAAGCAGTGTTGCATATTTGAAATCTCCCATGAAAACATATCTGGACTAGGGGAAAATATTACCTTGCTAGAGAGGAAGTGAGGGTTGGTGATAGGAACAATGTACAGCTGTAGCAATCTGCCTCAATGAATCCTGCCTGATCCATGGCAAGCACAGAAAAGTAGACATTAAAACAATAGCAACAATGACAACAACGATGTTGAAATTATGAATGCATCATCATCATCAACATCATTGTTTAATGTCCACCTTCCATGCTGGCATGAGTGGGATGGTTTGACAGGAGCCAGCCAGGCAGAAGCCTGCAACAGACTTCTGTGACTGTTTTGGTAGGATGTTTACACCTGGATGCCCTTCCTAACACCCACCACTCAGCAGAGTGGACTTAGTGCTTTTTTATGTAGCACAAGCATAGGTGAGGTCAGCTTTGGCAAGGTTTTTTTACAGTTGGATGCCCTTCCAAATGCACTGACAGGCTCACCAAGTACTTACAAGAAGAAGAAAAAATCTTTTGAGAAGGGAGAGGGCATTGGAGGAGGTGATCTTGTGTCAGAAGATATAAGGTTATAGTGAGAGAGGAAACAGGTGTCTTGCTGTAGACGAGGTACAAGGTTACTCAGCCAGAGAGAGAGAGAGATCAGGAATGAAGACAGAAACAGGTGTGCTGCCACAAAGAAGATACATGGTTACCCAACTTAAGGGATAGGCAGGAGAAGGAGAGAGAGAGAGAGAATGGTAGACAGCAGGACAGAGATGATGGCAAAGTACCAGGCATACTCACAAGGAAGAGGGATCAGAATATGAATGGGATGGTTGAGTAGAGAGAGAGATATAGATGGTGGCAAGTACCAGGGCATACCCTTGAGGTTCAAACGGCATAATATAAGTGGTAGGATATTGCAAAAGAAGTGCGATTAGAGTGTGGAGAGGTGGGTGTGAAGTGAGTGGCGAAAACCTGGGTATATATAGAGTGAGGAAGCTACTGGATAGCAAAGATACAGAGAAACAGGGCTGTGAGGACAGGATTTGGGGAGTGAGGTAGGCATAGTGTATGAAGGAGGAAATGTGAGGAAGAGAAGAGATGTAGATTGGTTTGTTCGGGTAGGGTGTGTGAAAGAAGTTTTCTTGGTATGTGTGGGTAGAACACAAAGGCCGGGGGGGGGGGGGGGGGCTAGCAGGAGACAGGGTGTGTGGGTGAAACACACAGGTCAGTGGGGCTAGTGGATAGCAATGATACAGCGAGACAGGGCGTGTGGATGGAACACACAGATTGGGGGGGGGGGGGCTAGCCGATAGCAATGATACAGTGAGATAGGGCTTAGAGGATAGGATTGGGGAGTGAGAAGTAAGCATAGTGCAGATGTAGAGATGTAGTTTGGTTTGTTGTGGTATAGTGTGTGAGAAATTTTCTTGTTAAGTGTGGGTGGGGCACACACCACTTCTAGAACTCAGTTTCACTGACATGGGTGGGTCTTTTCAAGAACCTCATATCGCCAGACATCTTGGTCCATTGTCATTTCCTCCATGAGGCTCAACATCCTCTGATCGGTCCTTGCCATTACTAGTTTTAAAACATTTTTTACTTGTTTTAGTCATTGGGCAGCAGCTATGCTAGGGCACTGTCTTGAGGGGTTTGTTCTTTTTTGCCAAACCGCTAAGTTGTGGGGATGTAAACAAACTAATACCAGTTGTCAAGCAGTGGTGTGGGACAAACACAAAGACACACACACACACACACAAAACAGGCATCTTTTAGTTTCCATCAACCAAATGTACTCACATAATTTTTGGTTGGCCTGGGGTAATATTTTGAAGACACCCAAAGTGTCACGTAGTGGGACTGAACCAAAAACCATGTGGTTAGGAAGCAAACTTCTTACCACGCAACCATGACTGCACCTAATATATCAAAAAACATTTCTTTCCTTTTATAGAAATGTTTGTGAAAACAGTTCTGAAGTAATTAATATAACTTTTAATGAGTATAAAATATGAAACTAATTAACTTATTATATAATCTGATGCAATAAACACATGATTCTTAGAATGGAATAATAATGGTTTCTTGGATTATTGATACAAGACCACAAATATGTAGAGAAGTGGAAGAGAGAGAGAGGGCTCATTATAAGTGAGTAAACTAACCAACCGCAGTTTAAGTTGACTGCCAAAGATAAGAACTTGGAACTCAGAACTCAGAGGAAGATATGTAACTAAATACAGCATGGCACTTCGTTAAATAGCCTTTTGACAATTATGTAATTTAGAAAGTGTGTGAATACTGAAAAAAACTAAAAAATTAAAATGCTTAATACTGTTAATCATGCTTTTTTTTTTCATTAATATTTATATTATGTGGTGTAGAGATTATTCTTGTAATCTATATATATATATATACGTTTTATTAAAGCTGAAAAATCTTCACAAACTGTCACTCAGTTTCAAGTTCATCAGATTGTTTTGATTGTACAGAGAGTATGATCACAACTGTTTGATAAACAGTGATGTGAAACTCTGAGTAACAGTTAGTGAAAATTCTTCCAGCTTTAATAAAAAGCATATTACTCTGTCTTTAGTGTTCAATTACTATTTTTTCCACCTTGTTTTGCATTTATGTGCTTACTTCTGTATATTCTTTTATTCTTTTACTTGTTTCAGTCATTTTGAATGCAGGTTTTTTAGTCAAAGAAATTGACCCCAGGACTTATTCTTTCTAAGCCTAGTACTCATTCAATTGGTCTCTTTTTGCTAAATCACTAAGTTATAAGGATATAACATCAGCTGTCAAGCAATGATGGGAGAAAAAACAGACACAAAGACACACACACATAGATATGTACATATACGATGGGCTTCTTTCAGTTTCTGTCTACCAAATCCACTCACAGGGCTTTGGTTGGCCAAAGGTTATAGTAGATGACATTTTCCTTGGGTTGAGAGGGGACTTTGCACCATCCACAGATCAGGTCAGTGGCTCTCAGCAGGTTGTCCTGTAGAAACCTCCAGTTGTCTTCTACATCATTTGATGCTATATCCTCTTCTATTTCATGAAAGGCTTCGAGTAATATGTCTCTAAATCTCTGTCCGTTTGCAGGATCTTTAAGCTTCCAGACCCTTCTCTTCCATGCTGGTCGTCTTCTGGGCATCCATTTAGCCCTGATCCCAAAGTCGCTAACTACTAGTCTATGTTGAGGGGTACATTCTTCGCCTGGGAAGGTTTTGGCATTTATAAGCAGCCCTCTTTCCCTTTTTCTGGCGAGGATGTAGTCAATTTGGCTAGTGTGCCTGCCAGAACGGTAGGTGGTAACTAGGTGACTGGCAGGTTTCCTGAAGTTAGTATTGCAGAACTCCAGCAATCTAGTTCCCTCCTCGTTGTTGGAATCAAAGCCAAAGCCTCCATGTACGCCATGGAAGCTCCCTGCATATTGTCCAACATGTCCATGGAAGTCCCCAGCCACAAAGAGAAGGTCCCTGTCATTCGTCAACGAGGTAGTCTGCAAGAGGGTGTCATAAAATCGGTCTTTCTGCACATCAGGCAGCCCCAGTTGAGGGACATAGGCCGAGATAATGGTTGCTAACCTATAATGAAGCACTAATCTAATCTTAAGTATTCTGTCACATACTCTGACTACCTCGATTACCTTATCAGCCCATTTCTCCACAAGAAGTATACCCACAACCCCAACCCTGTCAGTGTTCCCTGCCCCAAAAATCTTATACCTGTGTTCTTTGCCTGTGAGGAACCTAGTGGAACCTCCTCTCCATCTTACTTCTTGGATGCAGCACAAATCTACACGTTTCCATTCATATATATATATATATATATATATATATATATATATACATATATATATCATCATCATCATCATCATCATCATCATCGTTTAACGTCCGCTTTCCATGCTAGCATGGGTTGGACGATTTGACTGAGGACTGGTGAAACCGGATGGCAACACCAGGCTCCAATCTAATTTGGCAGCGTTTCTATATATATATATATATGTATATATATATATACATATACATACATACATACATACATACTAGCAGAGATACCTGGCATTGCTTGGGATTAAAATGGCATAGTTTTTTTATTGTTTTACTTGTTTCAGTCATGTGACTGTAGTCATGCAGGAGCACCGCCTTTAGTTCAACAAATCGACCCCACGATTTATTCTTTGCAAGCCTACTACTTATTCTATCACTGTCTTTTACCGAACCACTAAGTTATGGGGACATAAACACGGCAACATCAATTGTCAAGCAATGCTGGGGGTACAAATACACCCACGCGCAAATACACACATATATATGATAGTCTTTTCTCAGTTTCCATGTACGAAATCCACTCACAAGGCTTTGGTCAGCCTGAGGCTACTCTATGTGGCTCGTGTGTTCTCGTCTACGTTTGTTTGCAATGTCCTGTACCCAGATATGCACCTATACATACAGGTGGATGTCGGTATGCACATACCTGTACGTATATATGCATATACTCATTTACTTTTGTTTTTACATATATATATATATACATACACACACACACACACACATATAAATAAATGTATATCAGGTTGGTGCAAAAGTAATGTCCAATTTCTAGAAAAATGTTCCAAAGTCAATTTATCAATTTTTAAACCTCTTTTATCGTTTTAAGATATCTCTGTGTCTAATTTATACTATTTTCTTTCAGATTATCTAACTTCTGGCCATCAGATTATCTAACTTCTGGCCATTATTCTCAGAAAATTTTACCACTATGTTTGTCCCACCTAAAGATCACATAAGAAATGTTTTACTCTATGAGTTTCATAAAGGTTTTAATGCAAGTGCAGGAGCAAGATCTATTCAGAGCACTTATGGGGATGATGTAGTGAATGAAAGAAGTTGCAGGAGGTGGTTTTCCCGTTTCCAAAGTGGTGATTTCACTTTGAAAGAAGAGGCAAAAGAGGGTTGTCCAAAAAAACTTGATTCCAAAATGTTGGAAGCCCTTGTTTCAGAGAACTCTACCATTACCACTAAGGAATTTGCAGAATAGTTAAACGTGGCCCATACAACCGTGGTACGCCAGCTAAAGGTTTCAGTGGCTGGAAAATGGGTTCCTCATGAGCTGTCTCTAGAGAATCAACAACAGTGTGCTGCTTGTTGTCAAACATTGCTTTCGCAACACTTTCAAGCAACATTTTTAGACAGGCTTGTTACAGGTGATGGGAAGTGGATTCTTTACCATAATGTTAAATGCTGCCGTTCTTGGATTAGTCAAGGAGGACGTCCATTCAACAACTGAGAGCAGGACTTCATCCAAATAAGTTCATGTTGAGTGTATGGTGGGATATTAGAGGAGTAATTCACTATGAACTGTTGGACAACAACCAAACAATTAATGCTAAACTTTGATGTGAGCAACTTTGTCGCTTGAAAACAGTTCTGAGCTAAAAGTGAGCATCTTTGGTTAACAGAAAGGGTGTCATCTTCCATCACGATAATGCTAAAATTACTCGCCAGCGCCAAATTACCCACCAAAAATACAACCCCACAAGTCAAAAAGATGTAACCGCCTAACTGCAGAACTTGCACCTTTCTCTTAGAGGGCTCAACATAGAAATTTAAGTCGGGTCAAACTTTTACCATAAAATATGACTTCACCTGTGCTTTGAAGAACTTAATCTATGTTCTTAAATGTGGAGGTTGTGGTGGAGACTACATTGGTCAAACAAGCTTAACTATGAGGGATAGACTTATGGTGCACAGACAACAAATCCAGGACCTCACCACTAGAAAAATCCCCGTTAGCCAGCACCAAGACCAAATCTTCCCTCTCTATCAATGCACTGGAAACACTTCAACCCAATTCCATTTAAATACGGAAAACATACTGATTAAAAAATATAAACTACAGCTGTATATCCTTTAGAAAGAAGAAAAAGCATTATAAAGAAAAGAAAAAAGACTCAATTTCAACGGAAAAAAAAAACCAACAAAATTTTTAGTAACAATCTTCCTATATATGGTATATATGTAAATAAATGTATTTTAAACATTTATGAGCTTTTGAAACTTAAGTGCATTTTCAACAACATACATGCATGCATGTATGTATGTATCTATCTATGTATAGTATTTCTCACCAAATCCTTAGCAACATTGCCTGGTGTGTGTTCTTAAAGAATTAAACTTTGGTGGAACACAAAATCAGACTAAAGAACTTAAGGTGGTCAAGATAAATCTATGCCATCTCACAGCTAGTCTTTATTTTTTATCTATTTTTTTTCTCTGCCACTTTACTTTCTCAAAGTACAAGAATTCTTATGGAACAAGCTAAAGCCATCAAAGGTTTTTAAAAAATTGATTTTTCTTTATGTTAGGGAAGCACAGAGACTCCTGTCCAGGTTTACTCCAAATATTACCTTCTGTCAAAACTTAACTAACCATCACTTTCCAAAAGAAAGTGGGAACTCACTATGGAGGTGAAGAGGCAAGTAACCAGCGAAACTGAAACACTGCATGATGCATCTACCTGATGATTCAATCTGCTAGAAACAACAACCAAATTTTCCTAAACTCACAACACTTTTTATACCAACCTGCCCAAGACCACTTCGGGTTTAATGATATAAACTTTCTGTTTTATAGTGATCTAAACTAAAATTTACCATTAAAACTGCATGTTAATTGATGTTCCAAACACCAGCTTAATAATGATGAAATTATTTTATTAAATTCTTCAATATTTTTGAGATTAATTGAAATGCCTTTGTGTATATTCCTGGAGTGTAACACAAATTCCTATGGAGTTTGCCTCCAAGTTATATTTCACAAAAGGGCATTCAATAAAAAAATGTTGAGGAAATTTAGAGTAATGAGTATATAAAAGCTAGAACTAGCATGCAAGACAAAGGATGTATTTCGACAGAAAGGGTTAAAAAAAAGATGAGAATGCTATACTAAATAACAGCATTAGATACATGATTCTCGAGAGAAGAAAAAAGACAGGTTGGTCATAGCTGAAATGCCTTTTTTATCATAAATTTGCTGAATCTGGGCCACCTTGGGACTAACAACAAAAGGAGTAGCAGCAACAAGCAGGCCAGCAACAAAGCCAACAAGAGTTTTGACCTTCCAGAAATAGCAGCCAATACATTCTGGACCAGAAGAAAGCTCTACATTAAAATCACACTGCTTCATTTAGCAACTATTTTCAGAACTTGGTTAATTATCCACACTATACTTAGTAGTATTTCTAGTTTTTTCTAACACAAGTCTGTCTGTCTGTCTCTCCACCTTTCTCTCTCTAACTAAACCAATGAGGTCTCCTCCGAGCAGTTGCTTGAACTGCTGGAAGTAACAGCTAAATATCCTTCAAATCACACCATATTGTCTTTAACTCTTTAGCATTCAGATTACTCTGCCAAATGTTATGTTTATTCATTCACATTGTTTTGAATTA
>NC_142950.1:19535173-19588660 GCF_046866305.1 Octopus bimaculoides | reverse complement strand
CTCTCTCCTTCAATCAATCTTACATGATTAACCTTAGATCTCAGTTGTAAAAGGCTGGATTAGAAGCAAAGACTCTTCACTTTGGAGTAGAGAAGAATATTTTCTCCCTGTAGATATTTTTTCAGTCTCTTTTTTTTTTTTTTGCTTTTAAACTTTAAATTCAAATATTTTTATAGCACATATAAAAAAAAAAAAAAGAATTGAAAGCTTCAAGGGAGGAGCAGGCAGGAATAGAGCAGAGACAGAGAGAAAAACATGCTGGTATTTGGAGTGGGATAGCTGGAGGAATGAAATGACTGATGCCAAGAAACATGTTGGTATTTCAGAAAATAAATAGAAATAAACAGAATATGAGTTATCTAACATCAGCCAGAGCAACAAGTGTAAGTAAGAGGTGACCAGAGTGGAGAGAGAGAGATAAGAGCAAATAAAAATTATTTGTCCACCTCTTTGCAACAACTTCTGTACACAACTTAGTTGACAAGTTTTTGAGATACTTTTGCCCAAGAAATATCTGACTCCCAACCGTGCCCAAAATGCAGCAATTCTAATGGGTGTGGGAGTGATAGGGCAGAGCAGAATGTTTTGGTATTGGAGAGGGTGGACGCATGCATCACTGTGATCTTAAGAAGTTCCTTTAGCAAGGAAGTGGTTCCACAGTTCAATCACACTGCACAAACACTGAGTATATATGCATCTTCAACCATAACATTAGGTTGATCAATACCTTCTGAGAGGGATTTGGAAGATGGAAACTGTACAGAAGTTCACAACACGTGTATATATATATGTGTGTGTGTGTGTGTGGGTGTGTGTGTGTGTGTGTGCATATATATATATATATATATATAACGAGTATCCAAAGGTAACTGGAAATGTTCTTTTAGGACAAGCCCGTTGTGGTTCGGCCTCCACTGATGTGGCCCTCAGGCATCAGTCTGTCAAGTGAAGTCATACTGCCATGTGGTGTGTCTTTGTTTTGCAGTGCTTCTCTCCTATTCATCGATTTTTGCAATGGCTTAAATGAAGGAACAGCATGCTTCCATGAAATTCTGTTTTCTGCTGGGGAAAACGTTGGCCGAAACAGCTGTCATGCCTGAAATACAAGGATGCTGCCATGAGCAAAACACAAGTTTACAAGTGGCTTCCATGTTTTAGGAATGGTCACTTGTCGCTTGAAAATCAACCTTGTTCAGGGTGACTATCAAGCTCCTGAATGAATGAAAAAAACATCACGAAAATCCATGAGCTGATTTTGGAGGATCATCAACGAACAATCGACGATCTTGTTGATATGACTGATGTATCCTGAAGCTCCTTCCAATGAATTCTGAGCGATGAATTGAGAATGAAAAGAGTGGCAGCAAAATTTGTGTCTCACTTGCTCATGGAAGAAGCAGTCACAGCTGAATGTGTGTCATGAACTGAAAGAACAGTTGGAAGTTGATCAGAACCTTTTTCCAAAGGGTCATCACTAGTGACAAAAGCTGGTGCTACGGCTACGACCTACAAACGAAACAGCAATTGAATCAATGGAGGCATTCAATATCACCACACCCCCAAAAAAGTACGTCAAGTGAAGGCCAATGTCAAGACAATGCTGATTTATTTCATTGATGTGAAAGGAATTTATCACACCCTTACCAGCAATGAAAAATGGATGTTAAATAGAAATGAAACAGCATCAACATATACAAGTATTATTATTACTCTTTTTTCATTTTTACATCCATTTGTCCATGCTAGCATGAGGTAGATGAATATATTTATATATATATAAATTTCTTGACTGATGCATTACATATGGTTAAATTTTTCACTAAGAGTTTTTAAAATAAAAAACATTTCAAAAGCTTATCTGATCAAAACATTTGATTGCTTGTCAATAATCTTTTTGTCAAATAGATAGTATCATTCTCAACATATAATATCATCTTAAGCCCTTTCAAAATAACTTCTAGTTTGTAACTAACTTTTCAAATGTATGTGCGTATGAGAGTATGTGTATGTAAGCACTTATGTCTATGTAAGTACATATATAACTTTTTCTGATGTTTATTGATAAAAATTGTAAAACACCAGGGAGAACCCTCCTCCATAAACTGGAGCCAACAAACAAAAAAACTGTGTAGAGCACTTTATATCTGCCTGGGGGCACAGACACTTCCTTGTCACTCTCACCATCAAATTGTTCACAAAATGCAGAAATTATTTATTTGCCATTTGTTTTAATCCTTTAACATTTAAACTGACCATATCTGGCTCAAATATTCCATTCACTTTATGTTCAAACTGGGCCAGATTTGGCCTCTCACACCTAGCCCATAATGTCATTCAAAAAATAAACAATTAAATCTTTGAAATCTCACAGCTACAAGGAATAAATATGCATTACATTTGATGGAATAATCTGAATGCTAAAGGGTTAATGTCTGCTTTTCCTTGTTCTCATGGCATGAGATGTAAACTGAAATGAAGCAGATTTCACAACAGGATATTCTTCCTGTTATTAACCCTCATATGCTTTTCAAGGGATTTTTTTTTTTAGTGCACAGGTTTCTAAAAGTGCAGAGCAACAGGTTGTAATATCAACATCAGAATTGCTTCACTCTCAAATGGTGGCAAACAAAATATCGACATGAACATGCATGCACAAAATGCAATAGGATTCCAACAGTTTCTGTTGACCAAATTCACTCACAAACCATTGGTTGATCCAGAACAAAACACTAGCCCAAGATGCCACATAGAGGAATTGAACCCAAAACCATGTGGTTGCAAAGCAAAATTCTTAATCACACAGCCATGCCTGTGCTTCTAAACATATTTTAAAAGGAAAAACAATTTAAAATATAAAACAAAATAGAAAGAAAGAAAAGTATAACAAAATGGACGAATGTGCCTGCTGATATTTGTAATCGGAAGTGTCCAATATTATGGCATAGAAATCTAACATCAGATATATTCTTTATTTTATTTTATATACCCACAACTCCCACACACAAAGATAAACAGTCAATACATCAGAGAGGAGAGAGAGAGAGAGAGAGAGAAGAGAGAGAGAGAGAGAGGAGAGAGAGAGAAAGAGTGTGTGTGTGTGTGTGTGTGTGAGGGGGGGGGGGGGGATATGTACAGATTTAGTGTCATTAACCTGTTTAACGAAGACATTTAAGATTTTTTTATATTTTTGCTTGTTTTTCAAAATATTGTTTCTAAACACAGTTGTGTGAAGAGAGAGAATATTGTGAGAAGGGAAACCCAACAGAGAGCCCTTTTGTTTAAAAACTAATCTAACACAGATGTCATAACAATGTTTATAACACATTACCCGCTTCTTCTCATTCAGATTATTTGGTAGAGAAAGAGGTTAACAGCAGAGAAATTGACAGACAATAATATAGTAGATAAGTATATTGTAGAAAATTAAAAATATAAATAAATTTTATTATAACCACCACCACCACCACATTATCATTGTCATTGGTTTAATAAGA
Organism: Octopus bimaculoides; assembly: GCF_046866305.1. Lineage (NCBI taxonomy): Eukaryota > Metazoa > Mollusca > Cephalopoda > Octopoda > Octopodidae > Octopus > Octopus bimaculoides. Next base: position 19,585,166 of record NC_142950.1, on the reverse strand, counting down.
AGCAATGTTATTATTTGCATAGCTGTTATTATCATTAAATATCATAGCAGCTTCGCTGAAGCCAGATATTGCTAACATTTAGTAGTATAGCTCAAATGAGAGAGGGGGAGGGGAGAGGGAGAAAGAAAGGGGGAGAGAGAGAAAGTGTGTGTGTATGGTTTTCTGTTGTTTTATATCTTAGTAAAAGGGAAGGATATAACATCACTGAGCCTTTCCAGGGGCTTCAGTGACTGGTAGGCAGAAAAAAGGAAAGGAAGCTATTTTCAGACCTGAGACCAAGTTCCAAATACTTACAACAGAGTGGACTCAAAAAAATATCCAAAGGGCTCTGAGGGCAGTCCTATTCATTTGGAAGCAAACTTAAAAGATAGTCTCTTTCAAATTGCTTGAAATTTTTTCTGAGTCATGTAGTCCTTGGACCAAGTTAATCCTGAAAATTTCAACTCCAATGTATGGTTCTGATTTTATGGGCAATTCAAAATAGGAGGCTGAGCTGAATTTGAGAATTTGGCTAAATTTAGAGCTGTAATATCTAATATCTCAAGATTGGAAAATGTTCAATCTTTGAAACTTTGTACATGCAACCTACTCCAGGAGTAAATTACAAATAAATAATAATAAAATACTTATAGATGTTGAAAAAAATACCAAAATGCAAGATTTTTAGAGATTTTGGCACCCTGTATCATTACAACAGTTATAGGTAATTAGGCCAATTACATTCTGAAAATAGGCACAAATGTCTATTCATGTGATCACGTGATTGATTAGACTATCAGATGTTGTTACACATCGCTGGTCACAATGCACTTTTGCATCAATTTAGCCTTCAAATGATGCAACTCCACTGGCTAGGTGAGCTGGCCAACATTCCCTGCTGATGAAAAGGGAAACTGGAGGAATGTGAAATGAAGTGTTTTGCTCAAGAACACAATGTGCCGCCCAGTCAGGGAACTGGACACACTAGGCCATGTGCCTTCAAATGTTTATTACAGTACCAAAATTCACACACTGAAAGTTTTAATCATTGAATGGAGTAGGTTGCATGTACAAAGTTTCAAAGATTGAACATTTTCCAATCTTTAGATATTAGATATTACAGCTCTAATCCACGTCTGACCCCCAGCAATCTAATGTGAGATCATTTTTTTTTTAAAAAAAAACAACTTTTTTTTGAAACAATATAAACAGAACATGGATTTTTAGATAAAAATCATTTCAATTCCTAACATTATGTCATTTGTGCTAAAATAAGCAATAAAGTGATTCTAAAATCCAGGGGATAAAATTTCATGGAAAATCAAATACACAGCAGTTTTTTTATGCATGAGTAAAAACCCAAAGTAGGATCCTTTGAAAATGGTGTAGTTGTTTGAAAACAACAACAAAAGGTTACTCTTTTACTTGTTTCAGTCATTTGACTGCGGCCATGCTGGAGCACCGTCTTTAGTCGAGCAAATCAATCCCAGGACTTATTCTTTGTAAGCCTAGTACTTATTCTATCAATCTCTTTTTGCTGAACCACTAAGTTACGGGGATGTAAACACACCAGCATCGGTTGTCAAGCAATGGGGGGGGGGCAAACACAGACACACAAACACACATACATACATATATATATACGACGGGCTTCTTTCAGTTTCCGTCTACCAAATCCACTCACAAGGCTTTGGTCGGCCCGAGGCTATAGTAGAAGACACTTGCCCAAGGTGCCACGCAGTGGGACTGAACCCGGAACCATGTGGTTGGTAAGCAATCTACTTACCACACAGCCACTCCTGTGCTTCTCAAAAATTTAAAGTAGGAAAGGAAATTAGTGTTGTAAAAAATTGACAAACGTACTTGCTATGAATATGAATGAACCATGAGTGTCTACAATTAAATATACTTCTCAAATAACTTTATGAAACAATTCTGAAATTCTAAACATGGTTTCCACACTATACAAGTTTGACCTGTTGTAGTGGGGTTGGACATTTGGTTGGGTAAAATACATGACACATAGGAATTCAACAATAATCATCATGATTTGTCCATTTGAAGGATTGTAATAGGCCTGCAGGACTTGTAATCTTCACATGAACATCTTGATTTTAGGCTGAAATATCTTTATCAATGCCTATATACCACCTTTCCTCATAAGCTACACACTGACTGGTTCTTAGGTCTTCAATTGAAATTAATATCAAACACAAACCTATCATCAAATGTAAAAATGTGTGAAATTTTTATGTCTGTTTTGGATGTTGGAATGAAACAACAGTTATTGACGTTGCAAGCATCTGAACTGGGGCTTTGATCTGAAGAAAAAAAAAAAGAAAAGAAAAAAAATCTTACTCCCTTTTTTTTCCTTTAAGTCTTTTCTATGCTTGTAAGGGTCAGAGAGAATTCATTGAGACAAATTTTCTACAGTCAAATACCTTTCTTGTTACCACCCTTCACCTGTTTCCAAGCATGGTCATATATCCACATGGTCAGAAATTCATTTCACAGAAGATTGGAAACAAACATTGCTTGTATGAAACTGATGCTCATTTACATCACATGATATCAAGACAGGAGTACATATGTGTACACACACACACACCACAAACTGTGACCACAACTGGCCAATGAGCAGTAATATGAAACTGAGTATTTTTTCTACCTTGTTTTGCATTTATGTGCTTACTTGTGTGTGTGTGTGTATATATATATATATATAACTATAGAAGAAGTTCCAAGTATGGAAGCAAGGTCTAGAATCAAAGGGCCTTAGAGTTAACCTAGCAAAAACCAGTCTTAGTAAGTAGGAAGGTAGACAAATCACAAATCTTTTCAGGTAGATGGCCCTGTCCAATCTGTAGAAAAGGCATAGGTAGAAACTCCATAAGATGCACTCAGTGTAAGCTTTGGATACATAAAAGATGTAGCAATATCAGAGGAAGGTTGACAGGGAAACTAGCTTTTGTATGTGGAAGATGCACAGGTACAATAGACGCTGAAAATGTGCAGAAAATAGACTCCATCGACTGCCAAGGGGGTAAGCTAGGGGTAGTAGATAGTTTCCGTTATCTAGGTGACCAAATTAGTAGTGGAATTCGATGTTCCGAGAGCATAGCTGTGAGAATAAGATTAGGCTGGGCAAAGTTCAGAGAGCTCCTATTTCTGCTGGCAACAAAGAGCCTGTCTCTCAAAGTGAAAGGCAGATTGTATGATGCTTGTGTGCAAACAGCCATGCTACATGGCAGGGAACATGAGCTGTAACTGCTGACGACATGTGTTGGCTTGAAAGAAATGTGCAATGTCGGTGTACATGTTTGACACAGTGTAAGCATCTTGAGAGAAAAGTTAGGCATAAGAGGCATCAGATATGGTGCGCAAGAGAGACAAATGCACTAGTATGGTCATGTGATGCATATGGACAAGGACAGCTGTGTAAAGAAGTGACTATCTCTAACTGTGGTAGAGGTAGACTTAGGAAGACATGGGATGAAGTGGTGAAGCATGATCTTTGAACTTTGAGCCTCACAGAGGCAATGACTAGCGACCAAGTGAAATCGTAGTCATGGCTGATATTGGTGCCAAATAACTGGCACCCATGCCGGTGGCATACAAAGAGCACCATTTGAGCATTGGGCCTCACAGAGGCAAAGTGGTTGAGTTCCTTTCAAGAGTTGAGCCTCACAGAGGCAATGACCAAGACATTTGGCATTAAGAAGACCCATCAAGCTGAGAAAAATTGCAGTCATGGCAGATATCGGTGTCACACAAATGGTACCCGTGCTGGTGGCACATAAAAGCATCCATTACACTCTCAGAGTGGTTGGTGTTAGGAAGGGCATCTAGCTGTAGAAAACCATGCCAAATCAGACCGGAGTCTGGTGCAGCCTTCCAGCTTACCACCCCTGGTCAAACCATCTAACCCATGCCAGCATGGACAATGGACATTAAATGATGGTGATGATGATGATGATATATTATCATCATAAGGGGCTTCTTTCCACCAAATGCACTCACATGGCTTTGGTTTGGGGTTATAGGACAAGAGAGTTGCCTAAGGTACTGACATGCAGTGGAACTGAACCCGAGACCTAACCAATGGTTGAACAGCAAATTTCTAAACCACACAGCTTTGAATTTAATAACAATTTTCAATCACACCAAAATCTTAAGTGTGGTTTAAGTTTAATTCTCAAAAACGCAAACCAAAGATTCGCTGGCAATGAGAGAGAGAGAGAGAGAGAGAGAGAGAGAGAGAGAGATTTAATTTAATATTTTGTAGACATACAGAGAACATTGGAAGTTATTGTAATGCAACTAACTTACTTTCTGTTGCGTTGTTAATAAGCCTAGCAACTCACCTCCATTTAGCCAAGCGAAGTCGGTGACATATAGAATGACATATTCCTAAACAGATAACCTTTTCATTGCTGCTCCATGTAACATTTTCAGTTGGTCAGTAAGGGTTGAAAACTGTCAAAAATAGCTGGTTTTCCTCCATCCCACCCCTTCCACCACCAAGAACTGTAACTGCTAGTTACAGCATGCAGCAGCATCCACTTGGCATAACTCTGTGTGTTGTGTGTGTGTGTGTGTGTGTGTGTGTGTGTGTGTGTATCTGTGTGCTCGCGTGTGTGTATATGTGTGCATGCATGCGCACACACATAAATGTATATATAGATGCTGTGTGTGTGTGTGTGCGCGTGTATATATGTATGTTGACATGTATGTATGTCTATATGTATGTATATGTGTGTGTACATCATATCTGAAACCATTCACCTTCAGTATTCAATGATTTTCTTTTCTCAATCCAAAGTCACCTGGCAAGGTTTCACCCAAATTACTGCACTTGTATCTATTACTATTGTATATCAGTACATTAACAATGTCACACACCACACAATAGCAATTTTACAGAAGACTTATCAAACCACACAGACAACACAACAATGACTTCACAAAATATATTTTTCTTCTTTTTCTTGTGCATGATTATAAGAAATGAAAAATAATAAAAAAAAAACAGTTTTCTTATTTACTTCAAGATAGAATCCTCATAAAATACACAGAACACACACACATGTAGACAGACTTTATTAGCACCACAATGTATTTTGATACAGTGCTGCTTGCATAGTCACTGCATATGCTCACAGGAACATGTGCAAGTGTTTATATATAGATAGATACAAATTAACATGGAGATGATATTCTCCTGACATTTTTCTTTACAAACCAACCAATGACTTTATACTATCCCTGCAAAATTATATATCTAATCAACATAGACTGAATTCTTGCTGCCAGAGTTCTTTGCAAAATTTCCAGCAGAATAATATAAGAATAAGAAGAGTATTACAAAAGAAACATAAATTTCTGCCACCAATCAATGAAAAGTGACTGTCATTAGAGAGTAGAGAAAAATATACAAGACAGGAAGTAAGTATGGCTCTGTGGTTAACAAACAAGAATCACGACAATTGGTTCTGGGTCTGATTTCATTCCACAGTGTGTGAAACTTTAGACAAGTATCTCTTTTACCACAGTCTCCAGATGATCAAAGTACCTTGTGAGCAAAATTTGGTAGATAAAAAACAGTACAGCAGCCTATTACATTATATATATATATATATATATATATATATATATATATATATATATATATATATATATATATATATAAGCAATGTTAATTCTCTAAATGAGGTATTAACAGTAACTGCACGATAAAGTGAAGTATATTGCCACTTAAATGTGGCTGACCCCTAGGGGTGGATGTTACTGTTGCTTTTAGCCCCAGGAGGACATCTCCTCCAGCTGGCTTATCGACACACTTCTGTGTCCTGTTTGTTTTGCCAAGGGAAGTTATCACTCTCATCGTGATCTGTAGCACAAACGGACCCGAGTTTCAGGGTTATTTCCCTTCGTCAGCGTCCGATAGCCACCGATCTGCGATGAGAAGGATAATTCTTGGCAAACCTTATGTATCTTTTTCCAGTGAAATTATTCATCGCAGATCGGTGGCTATCGGACGCTGACGAAGGGAAATAACCCTGAAACTCGGGTCCGTTCATGCTACAGATTATGATGAGAGGGATAACTTCCCTTGGCAAAACAAACAGGATACAGAAGTGTGTCGATAAGCCAGCTGGAGGAAATGTCCTCCTGGGGCTAAAAGCAACAGTAATATCCACCCCTAGGGGTCAGCCACATTTAAGTGGCAATATACTTCACTATATATATATATATATGTATATATATATATATATACATACATAATTATTCTTAAACAAGAATGTTGTTGACAGTGACATCATTGGACAATGACTTAATGGCTTAGCTGGCTAGCCAAAACTTCAAAGTCACTGTCAACAACATCCTTGTATAAGAATAATAAATTTGTATGCTACACAGCCTTTGTTGGACTGTACTACACTTGTGTCATACAGTTTGACAAAGACTAGCAGACTGCAACTTTGAAGTTACAGTCACTTTTCATCCTGTAAAAAGTTAAATAAACATTCTCACTACTAAAAAGTATATTCAGTTTAATATTAAATTCTTTCTATATAAACCATATAAACAAACACATTTACGCAGATGTGCGCACACACATACATACACACACACACATACACACACAGGGCATGGTTGTGAGGAGGTGCAGCTATGGCTGTTATTACAAAGCTTGCTTCCCTATCATGTAGTTTCAGTCTCGTTGTGTGACAGCTTGGACAAGTGTCTCCTACTATAGCCCTAGGCTGAGCAAAGACTTGTCAGTGGATTTGGTAGAGAGAAACTGAGAGTAGCCTATCATATCTCTCTATATGTGTGCATGTGTATCTCCCCTTTCTTGATACAAGATAGTTATAAACAAGCACTATGCAGAGTGTTTCATTTCCAGTCTTCTTTGGAAACATGTCCAGTTATGGTTGGAAACAAGTAAGGGTTGATGACAGGAAGAGCATTCAGCTGAAGAAAATCTGCCTCAACGAATTCTGTCTGACCCATATAAACATGGAAAGATGAATATTAAAACAATGATGCTATGTATAATACACAATGTACAGAGTTTAAATAGGAAAGAAATAAAAGTATAGAGATTATATGATACACTCCATTCCATTTAACTCAAATTTGCTTAACCAATAGGTGTCAGGCAAGATGATGATCTCTCTTGCAAAACAAAACGAACAACCAATGAACCAAGTGTGAAATAGTACACACGCGCACACACCTATACATATATACAGAGTATGGTGAATAAATTGTCGTCTAAATTATGCAAAAATGAAAATAGCACTGACATCTTATTTTAAAAGATATATTTACCAAATTTACAGAAAAATATATTGAAATACCAAAGAGAAAGTTTATTCAATAAAATTGCTATTGGCTCCAACAATAGCCTCCAGACGACTTCAGAATCTCCTGCAACTCTTCTGGATGGTCTTGTGTGGTGAATGCTGCCAAAATCCTTTCCTGCAGTTCATTTTTGGTGTTACAAGGAGTTTTGTTGGTCTCTCACTCAACTGCACCCCACACATAATAATCAGTTGGGGTGGGGAGTGCAGTCTGAGGAGTTAGGTGGCTAGAAGTTAGGAGTGATGTAGTGGCAGAAATTGTCTGACAGCCATGACTGGGTTCTCCTGCTTGTGTGGCATGGTGCAAAGTCTTGTTGCCAGGCTTAAGATCTTCCAGTAGCCACCCTCTTGACCCAGGGGAGCACTACCTCTTCTAGGCATTTGATGAAGGCCTCCATGTTGAGTCTGAGGCTGTGTGGGAAGATGAATGGAGGCATAACATTGCCATCACTAGTGATCACTCCAAACACCATGATGTTGACTGGGTGTTTGATTTTTATCACTCTTAGTACATGTCCTCAAATTGACACCCAAACACTTTGAAATGTTTGTATTGGTGCTTCCAGTGTGAGTGCCAAGCAGTACAGCAGGTTTCCAAATCTTTGGCAGAGTGAATTGTATCATGGTGCTGTTTTTCTCAGAGACAGTGCCCAATTGGCCCTACTATACTGTGTAGTCAACAAAATCAAAAACAAACAATGCGCACATACGAAATTAAAAATATAAAATGGCAACAATTTATCTACCACACCTTGTATATACATGTACATGCATACACACACACATGTATATATATGTACACACACATACATACATATATATATATATATATATATATATATATATATATATATATATATATATATATATATATATATATATATATATATAAGCACATTCTCAAGGTTCTTAATAGTTTATTTGGTATTAAAACTGGGTATTATAAATGGTGATCTCTGTTTTTAAAGCAGCGAGGTGAGTGATTTGGGGAAATTTGTGCTGTTATTGTTTCTACTCTTCCATGAAAATATGTTTGGCCTAAAAAAATTACCTTAGTGGGAAGCAGGTAGGGGTCAGTGACAGGAAGGGCATCTAACTAGAGAAAATCAACCACATTGAATTCTGACTCAGGCAAGCATGGGAAAGTGAACATTGGAAGAAAAAACCTAATAGATATTTGAGTTAACAAATGGATGGAAATATGTACTCAATACATATAGTTGAGTTTGAAGATCTATTTGAAAGTGAGGGTGAGATGGTTGTCTGTGCTTTAAAACACCACAAGCAGTGAAAACCAGAAATGTGAAACTGAGTAATAACAAAAGAAAGCTTCAACTTTGAATAAAGACATTTGTGTATGTTCATGTGCGCGTGTGCACACATCAGTGTGTCATCATCAGCATTTAATGTCCATGTTTCATGCTGGCATGAGTTGGACAGATTCACAGGATTCAATGGATCCAAGAACTGCATCATGCTCCAATGTCTGCTTTGGCATGGCTTCTCTGGATGGATGCCCTTCCAAACACCAGCCACTCTACACTGTGTATTGGGTGTTTATTTTGTGTCACTAGCACTATGGAGGACACCATGCAGCCTGCAAGACTACAAACCTTGAGGGAGTAGGGAGTGGGCCAGCTATATGCTGGCGAATGAGTTAAAGTATGCGTAGGGGTGGGGGTGGACAGAGTATATTCTTGTAGAGTTGTATGATTACTCACACTTGGTAGAGGAGAGAGTGATCAGAAGGAGCTTCAAAGAGATAGGTATTAGAGGTAAGATATCCTGGTGGTCCCTTAGGGCTACAGGTGAATAAAAGTGAATGAATAGGAGGGGGTGCAAAATTATATGGAGAGAAGATTGAGAGAAAGATGAGGCAGCCTGCAATTGTAATAAGTTGGGTAGAGTTGAAAGATGATGATGTGTAATGGTAGAAAATTCACTGCTTTGAATGAAAATACCTTGTGGCATTTCAGATCGACTTTGCTTTTCATACACCCCCCACCACCCCCCACCCCACCCAATAAGTACTAGAGAAAGCATGAATGATTGAATGAATGAAGAAGTAAATCCTTATTGTTTTAGCACCCACTTTTTCCATGTCTGCACGTGTCGGAAGGAATTTGTTGTGGCAGATTTTTTATGGCAAGATACCCTTCTTGTCATCACTATCCTTTATGTCTTTCCAAGTGAAATAATATTTCTCCATGATTGGACATGTTTTCATAGAAGATTGGTAATGAAGGATACCACATGCATGATAGTGACACTCATTTACATCTATCATGGGATGTCAAGGCAGGGAGACAGTAACAACCACCCACCCACACACACACACACACACATATACACATGATGGAAACAATAGCAGATTTCTTTTCAGTTTCCATCTACCAAATTCATTTACAAGGCTTTGGTTGGCCTGGGGTTATTGAAGAAGACACTTGGCCAAGGTGCCACCCAGTGGAACCGAACCCAAAGCTATGTAGTTGGGAAGCAAACTTCTTATCACACAGCTATGCCTGTGCCTAAATATCTTTCATCTTTTATTTGTTTCAGCCATTAGATTGTGGCCATACTGAGGAATGCCTTCAAGAATTTTTAGTCAAATGAATTATCAGAATTTATTTTTTCATAAGCCTGGGACTTATTCTATCAGTCACTTTTGCCAAAATGCTAAGTTACAGGAATGTAAACACACCAACACCAGTTGTCAAGTGGTAATGAGGGACAAACACTGACACAAAGACACACATATGTATAAATCATCATCATCATCATCATTTAACGTCTGTTGTCCATGCTGACATTGGTTGGATGGTTTGACCAGGGCTGGCAAGCTGAGGGGCTGCACCAGACTTCAGTCTGATATGGCATGGTTTCTATGGCTGAATGCCCTTCCGAATGCTGACCACTTTGAGAGTATAATGGGTGCTTTTACGTGCCACCGGCATGGGTGCCAGTATCTGCCATGATTAAAATGGGTCTCCTTCTCAAGCATGGCATGTTATTGTAGGTCTCGGTCATTTGTCATTGCCTCCATGAGGCTTAATGCTCAAAAGTTCTTTTTACGTGCTACTGGCACAGGTACTAGTTTCGCGATACCAGCACAGGTGCAAGTTATGCAACACAACAGGCTTCTTTCAGTTTCTGTCTATCAAATCTACTCATAAGGCTTTGGTCAGCTTGAGGCTATAGTAGAAGACACTTGCCCAAGGTGTCACGCAGGGGGACTGAACCTGGAACCATGTGGTTGGGAAGCAAGTTTCTTACCACACAGCCATGCCTGTGTCTATATAACCACGTCTGTGCCTATATGGCCATACCTTTGCATGTGTAAGTACTAAAATTTGAATGTGCTCCAGCATAATCACAGTCGGATAAAGGAACACAGTCATGGCTTGATCCTTAAAAATTAAATATTTGATAGGGTTCTCAAACCTGAGTTAATCCTTAATGCAGGAGACAAATGTTAAAAGAGAAGTCACCAAAGCAACACTCAACTTAAAATGTATACATTCTCCTTATATGACATGATAGCAGAACTAATTAAAGCAATTGCATCAACAAGTTAATTAGAAGCAACAAACTCGGTTGTTTGGTTCTTCTGTAATTTATTCTAAATTCAGCATGTGAATTGATTCGGTAATTTGCATAAAATAAACACAAACCAGATGATTTTCAAAATGTTAATGCACAATTTAGCTTAATGGGAAACGATTATGAATTATTATTGGAACCAGTCTAAAGTCTGCCTGGCTGCTGAAATCTGAAAGACTACTGTAATTTCTGTGTGATCACTTGATCTGCTAGAAAGAGTAACCAAATTATCCGCAAATGACACCCTACTGTATTCAGAAGAGAAGAAACTCTTTAAATAATGTAGTTGTATAGTTGGTCTTGAATACACAATGATTGAGAGAAGGGGACAGAGAGATAACAGGTGAAATGCCTTTCACCCTTTTGTTACCATATTTATGCTGGAATACACTGCCACAGTTTCAATTAATTTTGTAAAATAGGAAGGAAATTACTAAAATTACTTTGTCAAGATTGTTCAGCTTTTATCATTCATCTATTTCAGTCAATAGACTGCAACCACGCTGGGGCACTGCCTGAAGAACTTTTAGTTGAATGAATCAACCTCAGGACTTTTTTTTTAAGCCTGGTACTTATTTTATCAGTTGCTTTTGCCAAACTGCTAAGTTATGGGGACATAAAGAAACTAACACTGGTTGTCAAGTGGTGAACGAGGACAAACAGGCACAACGACACACACACACACATATATATACACAAACACACACAACGGGTTTCTTTCAGTTTCCATTTACTTAATCCACTCACAAAGCTTTGGTCAGCTCAAGGTTAGAGTAGAAGACACTTGTACAAGGTGCCATGCAGTGAGACTGAATCCAGAACCATGTGGTTGGGAAGCAACTCAGTCACTGGAACAAAACTTTTTTGATACCAACCCAATCAATTTTGCTCCAAGTTCTATGATACAAATTTCCTGATTCAAGGTGATCTCAAAACCCTCTATTAAAATTTCACGTTAATTTATGTTCCAAACACAAACTTAATAATGACAAAGATATTTTATGAAATTCTTCATTATTTTCAAATCTGAAACAAAGGCATTGTATTTCAACAGAAATATGGTAACAAAAGGGCTAATATGAAATTTTGATGGAAGATTTAAATTTAGATAACTTCAAAACAAGGAGGTTATACCATAGGTCTAAGGGGCCGTTTGAGACAGATTAGCATCAAAAAGGTTAATAATCATAGCTTTGTTCTGTGAGGGGCTGTTGACCTGAGAGAACAACAAAACTATAGAAGTTTAACAATTTGAAAAACAGTCATTATTTCCATTTCCATAAATTCTGTGCTGTCTCCAGACAAATATTTTTTAATCCAATTACAGCAAGACTGAAGAAACCAAGGAAAGAGAGAGGAAGAAAGAAAGAGAGAGAGAGAGAGAGGGAGAGAGAGAGAGGGAGAGAGAGAGAAAGAGAGAGAGAGAGAGAGAGAGAGAGAGAGAGAGAGAGAGCTGGTTATAAGCACGTTACAGAAGTTTAAAATACAACAAAAAAGAAAATTTACAGCTAAACAGCTGTTTTATTATAGGGGGTTGTTATTTTTACCCCCTTTTTTTCACCTTTAATGCAGAACTAACTATATTTTCTCCTTCCTTCCTTCCCCACCCTCCCTGTACCATTTGCCTCTAATATCTATCCCTCCCCATCCCCAGTCACCCCACCACCATCACCATTACTACCATCATCAAGGACTAGAGTTCCGTTGGAAGACTCCACCCTCTTTCAGTCTACAGCCAGCAGTGACTCATTCATGTTTCAAAACATGCACAAGAGACAATATATTCTATATGACAGATTAAAAGCAAAGCTACACACAGAAGATGGGAGCCAGCAACACTTATGAATGACAATCTTTTACAGACAATATACATGCGCACACGTGTGCATGTGTGATGGTACTTGAGTGTGTATCGTAATAATCTTGAAGCAATGAGTATAAAAATTTCTATTAATATTTTATTCCAAAACATGAGATATTATCATCCATTGGCAGTAATATGGAAACAAAGAAGTATCAGACCACTGCTTCACTATCTGATTATCAATCATCACAGATGGAATGACCAAAGTTAGTACAGTAGGGGATTTTCGGTTGAGTTTTGTTTTGGTGGGGAGCAGGGCAGAGTCCATGACCCATTACAGGGTCTCCGAGAGAAGTGGGAAGGAAAGAGAGAGGGGAAGATTTCCTCAATCAGAGACCTGGCCCAAATGCTTGCAAACAAAGTGGATTCTTTGGTTAAAATGCACCCAGGCAGATACTAGTGTTAAATTGGATAATGGACTGAATTCTACTAACCAAATTGGCCACCACAGTGGGATTTGAACTCAGAACACAAAGAACCAATACTACAGGGTGTGTCATGTAGCATTCTAACAATAACACCAGTCCAATGCCATAGACTGGGACTGTATTTTATTGACACCTAGAAAGGTGAAAGGAAAACTTGACCTTGGTGGGAATTCGAACTCATATACAAGGAGCTAAAAGAAATACTGTAAGGGGTTGTGCTAATTGCAGCTGTTGTTGTGTAGCCTTATGTCAACCCTGATCAAAGACACTCATTCCAACCATGACCACTTCATCTTTATAAGAGTACCTTGGACTATATTAGCAAATGTGTCCTCTCTATTTTTATGATAGTAGAGTATGTGGTCTGAGAGAGATTTAGTTTTAGTAAGATGAGAGATCATGTAAAGGTTGCTCTCATTAACTCAATAGCAAGCAGAATATTTAATCTATGTGCTATAGGTGCAGGTATGGTTGTGTGGTTAAGAATTCTGCTTTGCAGACATGTGGTTTTAGGTTCCCATATATATACAAATCACATGACCAACTAGATGTTGTTACATGTCACTGATCACAATATGTTTTGTATCATTTTATCCTTTGAATGATGCCAACCTGCTGGCTAGGTGAGCAGGCCAACATTCCCTGCTGATCAAAAGGGGGACTGGAGCAATGTGAAATAAAGTGGTTTGTTCAAGAACACAATGTGGCACCCAGTCTGGGAACTGAACCCAGGATCTAGTGATTGTGAGTGCAACAGCATAACCACTAGGATATGTGCCTTCATATATATACATATATAAATGTGTGTGTGTGTGTGTGTGTGTGTGTGTGTGTATGTGTGTGTGTGTGTTTACATTCCGCAACATATTCGCAGGAAATTGCTCGAACAAATATACTGATGTTAGCTGGACAATCCACTGTCAATAAATCATCCATTAGCTCCGCACTTTTGAAGACAAGTATGCTAAAAAAAAAATCCCATTTCAAAAGCATTAAGGATTAGCAACAGGAAGAGCATCCTGATCCAGCTGTAAAACAATGCTTCAACAATAAGCCTTCATCCATCCTATGATAGAATGGGGGGGGGGGGACATTGAAGAAACAAAGTTTAGTATTTGCAGTAAAGTGTATTGTTATAGACATTGTGCTTCATGAGGTGGCAATCAAAAATCTGCCTTAAGACCACAAGGTTAGGAGTTCAAATCATATGGTGTTCTTAGTACAGAGTCCCTGGCAAACAACACTTTGCTTGTTGCTATTTGCCTGGTTGACAAACAAATGGTTTCAATTCACATCAAAATCACAGTAAGACAAACAAAAAAAGTCAAAGCTGAAGAACCAATTGGTTGATGATGCTGATGAGGAATCTTCTATATGTGGTCAGTTTAGGTGTTAGAAAGAGCAGCCAATTCTCACGCTACTTTAACCCTTTAACATTCAGATTATTCTATCAAAAGTAATGCTTATTCATTCACATCATTTTGAATTAATTATGCATTATCTTGTAGTTCCGAGGTTTTGATGATGTGATTATTTATTTTTAGAATGGAGGCTCATTCTAGTTAGTTTAAGCATAAAATTGGTAGAATATTTGGACTGGATATGGCTTGTATAAATGCTAAAGGGTTAGGTATTCCACCATACTCCTCTGCTGTATTGTTTGACTCATCAAATGCTATAACTTCCCTGGGTAAGTTTATACAAATAAAAATCATGAGTTCTAGAACTTTCTTCTCTCCTCTTCCTCTTTCTCCCTTCCTCCTCTGCCACCCTCTCTTTCTCCATACACAAATTGATTTAAAATTCAATAAAGGATAATCTGATATAGCCCATTGGTTTATGTGTGCATATATATGTGTATGTGTATAAATATATTTTTTTATATATATATGATTAACAATGTTGGGCTAAACACCATGGACCTGCATTGTTTCCGGTTCTATAATTGTGGTCAGTTGAGTTCAACAGGTTCAGGTTTAATTCCTATTGTCAGAGAAAATTATATATATACACACACATACAGAGAGATACATACATACATCTATAGATACATACACACATAGACACACAAATGAACAGAACACATAAGCATATATATATATATATATATATATATATATACATATATATGCATGTATACAAACGCAGATATAAACACATTTTTGTACATATATGTACAAATCTCACCATGTCTCTCTCTCTCTCTCTCTCTACACACACACAAATATATACTGCACATAGATGTTTGTAATAGCAAATTTTCTTCTTTTCTCTACCATAAACAAACATTTGGCTCCTAAAAGCATGAGTAACTAAAAGAAACATTTAGCTATCACACATTTGTGATCTTTATGAAGTCATTTTTTTTTTTATTTAATTTTGATTTTTTTTTCATCACACATATACATATTGTGAATAAATTCACATGCACACGCTTAATAAACACACATACATCCTGACTGTGTAAATAGATCCTGCAGTTAAACCACTTCTGCAGAGAGAGAACCCTGTGGTCCAAACACAACGAAGCTGGATGTATGTTTATTACATATGCACAAGTGAGCATATTTACCAGGAATTTACTTATTGATTCTTTGATACCATTATACATACATATGTGTGTGTGTGTGTGTGTGTGTGTGCGCGTGTGTGTTTGATTGAAAGGGTTTTTTTAACCTAGTATTTACATGCTTTTATTTATAGCTTTATTGCATCAAGCTCTATAATAAAATAAAAAAACAGAGCAAATAACACACACACATGATGAAATAGACATTCATTAATGAAATGCATCACAATACTGTCTGGTCAATGCAGGTGTTATTCACCATATTTCTCCAGTATTTATTAAAACAATTATAAAACTCTGGAGAAAAGGGAAATAGCCAATGACATTTGCAGATCCTCCAAGACTAGTGAAAAACAGTACCATTAATTTTCCTCTTGAACCTTTGTAAGTCAATACTTGCAGGCAAGACATGAGTCAAGGAGGGAGTCTCAGAAAACCAATAATCTGGGGACGAAGAACTTAGGGTGGGGAAGAAACAAGAGTAATAAGAGGAAAGGAGTGGGTTGGAATGAATGTCTAAGTAGAGGTGGTAGAGCATTGAATAGCATACCCATTTTCTCTTTATTATATAATTCTCATAATTCCCTGTCTTGCGAATTACTTGGTTATCCTGTCAATGCTGGTGCCACCTTAAAAGCATCCAGTCCACACAGTAACATGGTTAGCATTTGGAAGGGCATCCAGCTGTAAAAATCATGCTAAAACTAACTTCACCTGTGCTAGTGCCACATAAAAAGCACTGAGTCCACTCTGCGGAGTGGCTGGTTATTAGGAAGGGCATCCAGCCGTAAAAATCCCTGCCAAAACAGACACAGTAGCCTAAGGTAGTTTTTCTACACATACTCTTATATGTATATATATCCCTATTATATGTGTGTGTGTATATATATATATATATATATATATATATATATATATTAGAGTAACTTCCTTTTTATTCAATGGTTTTTCATAGCGTCTATTGCCATTAATAGCTGATGAAAATGTATTTGAAACTCTGAGTACTATAATGACATCTTTTTACTGTTTATTCTACATTATAACATGCATAACCCTCTATTTATCTAATATTGAGGTGTCATTCTTTTGTTGTTACTTTTTATTATATATATACATACACATATATATATACTTATACATCTACATACACATACACATCTCTATACACACACACACACACACACACACATATATATGTATGTATGTATGTATAGGCACATGGTCTAGTGGTTAGAGCAGCAGACTTGCAGTCGAGAGATCGCAGGTTCGTATCCCAGACCGGGTGATGTGTGTGTGTTTATGAGTGAAACACCCACGCTCTATGCAGTTCTAGCAGAAGGAAATGGCAAACTTCTGCCACAACTTTCTCTTACTCTTTTCTCCTGCATCTAGCAGCTCACCTGCGACAGACTGGCTTCCCATCTAGATGGGGAACCTATACACTGATGAAATGGGGAAACCCATCCTTATGATCCAGGCATAGCTCAAGAAGGAACAAACAACAATGTGTGTGTGTGCGTGTGTGTGTGTGCATGTATGTATTTATTTGTGTGTCTGTAACTGTCCCCCCACTATCACTTGACAACCAATGCTGGTGTGTTTACATCCCTGTAACTTAGCAGTTTGGCAAGAGATTGATAGAATAAGTACTAGGCTTACAAAGAATAAGTCCTGGGGTTGATTTGTTCAATTAAAGGCGGTGCTCTGGCATGGCTGCAATCAAATGACTGAAACAAGTACAAAAATACAAGAATATAAATAAAAAGGATTAATAAATCCAGGCAGATATCTAGAAAGCACTCAGTGTTAAACAAATTTAACTAAATCAAACAATCAGATACCAATAAATTCCAAGGTAATTCTTCATGACAAGTGAATCCAAATATCACTTAGAAGGATTTCAGGAAATTCGGATTCTTAGACAAGAACAAGAACAGAGAAAATCACATCTTTAATTGATGATTACACCATACATTACTAATGATCGTTTCTATTGTGCCAGCATCAGTCAAATTAATATGTCCGAAAACATATGTTAACACATTATTAAGGCAATCCAAAATGGGCTCAATTCAAAGTGAACTAAGAAAATATCTCTAATAGATGAACATATAAAAAAGAACATAAAGACGAAGTGTGATATTCTAAGAAAAGATAGTATTTAACTTTTGATGACGTCAGTAGATAAGGAAAGAATAAAAAAAATGAACATAGAAATTCTGTATCATGGGAATTAGTTATCTATGTACTAAAACTTCTTTAGAAAAATTATGCATATTAGATTATAGTAAAAACAATTATAGTTAATGAGTTATTTACTATTGAAATATTTAGGTGCTTTTTATATTTATGAGAACATTTCAAAATAAAATTATTTCTACAATCTAATAATACCAATTTAGAAGTAATTACATAAAACATTTCCTCAAAGCAAAGATCACATTTAAAATTACCAGCATTGCATGATGGCGCATAACTAATAATGGACCACTTTATATCATAATTAATGTTCCTGTCTTTTAAAACACAAATGCATTTACTAAGATTTGTAGAATTAAATTTTCTTCTAAACTTAAATGAAGAAGAATGGTTATATAATCTAGATTTCCAAACTGTAGCAGAGAACGTAGGAAATAATACATACAATCCTGTTATGACCTTCCATTGATACACTATATTCTTCCTTAACTCTTTAGCATTCGCATTATTCTGTCAAAAGTAATGCTTATTTATTCACATTGTTTTGAATTAATCATGCATCATCTTGTAAGTTTGAGAGTTTGGAGACGTAACTGTTAATTTTTAGAATGAAGTCATAGGGTAGTTGTAAGAGGCCACATCTGGCCAGTTTGAACATAAAGCAGGTAGAATATTTTGGCTGGATAAGGCCAGTTTAAATGCTAAAGGGTGAAACACTGATTTTCTAAAGGACAGATAATTTGTTTTTGAAATTACAAAGGCATTTATTCACTTGTATATGGTACCCATGGTTAAAGGAATTAGTATCAATCTTCCTCTTGGAAGTAGGTGTTAAGGCTGGATTATTGGCAGTAGCAATTTTACAGTCAGAATTACTTTTACTCAAAGTAACAAAATATAGTTCAGGAAAATTACCAGGAGAGTTAATTCCACAATTCATACTATTGGTTCTACTTGTGTGTGTGCGTGTTTGTGTGTGTTGTATGCGTACACACACACACACACACGTATATGCCATAAAGCTACTTCCCTCAATACTACCTCTCCACTCAGTGTTAGAGTCTTACCTTGCAAATTACTTGGTGACCTCACTAGTGCCAGTACCATGACAAGAATCACTCAGTACATTCTGTAAAGTGGTTAGTTTTGTGAAGGACAACCAGCCATATAAACCATGCCAAAGTAGACATTGAAGTTTGGTGCAGTTCTCTGGCCTGTCAGTTCCTGCTGAATCATTCAACCCATGCCAGCATGGTAAAACAGATGGTAACTGATGATATATATATCTCAGTATTTCTCATTGATAATGGCTAAAGAAAGAGCTAGAAATACATCATCATCATCATCATCGTATCCGAGAATCTAACAGTGGAGAAGCACTGCACAAATATGGTGTTTTTACAGCTTCTACCTTAAGAGACAATTTTTTTCTCCATGGAAAGTGCAGTGAAATTTGCCTTTGAAAGTTGAAATATGTCCCAAACATACTTCAACTAACCTAAAGTTTGCCTATGCTAAAGGCAAATGTAAACAACGTAAATAATTGAAGTTTTATTTATTTATTTTGCATTCATTCAGGCAGTGTGGGGGGGGGGGGGGGTCTTGCTACATCTAATATATATCATTGAAACAATGAAATACCCTCAACATACCTAAGAAATGATAAGCTGGGATTGGTGACTTAGTGATAAATGGTGGGTAGTAGTTAGAACAAAGAGATAAATAGGTTTCGCTTCATTTAGCTTTGTGAAAGAAAAGAAAAAGAAAAAAATTAGAACAGGTTCAGAAACCACTCAAGACCTAAAGAGATGAAGGAGGAGACCTTGCTAGGCTCTACTGATATCATGTTGAGAAGTGCTAAAGATATCAGCTCTTATCTCAGATGAAACGGAAGATTGATTTACATTGAAAGTTTATGTTTCTTTTGACTGTCTGTAACTCTTTTCATAGGGAGTTGGTCTGGGGTTGTCTTTGGTTCTTCCACACAAAACCTGCTGATTTCAAGTGGCCATACTTAAATAGAAAAGCTTTCCACCATAATCTTAGCTAAACAACCTTTTATCTAGTTTGTTCCTAATACCAATTTGATACACCATATGGTGTCAGGCTCAGTTCTGCTGCATATCAACTAAGGCAAGTATCTTCTACTATAGCACTAAAGCCTTGTGAATGGATTTGGTAGGTGGAAACTGATTGAGAAGCTCATCGTATGTGTGTGCATATATATATATATATATATATATATATATATATTATATCCTCCACAATAGAAGTGTTAATGCTGCTGAAGGGGATTGGCCTTGTACAGGTGCACATAACAGGAATCCAGAACACTCTGTAAAGTGGTCGGCATTAGGAAGGGCATCCAGCTGTAGAAACCAAGCCAAGTCAGACTGGACCCTGGTGCAGCTCTGTGGCTTGCCAGCTCTGGCCAAGCCATCAAACCATCCAACACATGCCACCATGGAAATTAGAAGTTAAAGAATGATGATGGTGTGTGTGTGTGTGTGAGAGAGAGAGAGAGAGAGAGAGAGAGAAAGACAGACAGACAGACAGACATAGAGAGAGAGAGAGGGTGAGTGTCAGTGTGTAGGTGTCCTTGTCTCAACATCACATGATGGTCGTAAATAAGCATCACAATCAAACAAGTGGTGCCATTTGTTTCTGGTCTTTCATGGAAAACATATCTGGCTATGGGGAAACATTACTTAACTTGGAAACAGATAAGAGTTGGTGACAGGAAGAGCATCCATTTACAGATAACCTGAAACCTCAACAAAATAATTATCCACTGACCAATGACAACAATCATACAATGATAGTCATGCAACATCCAGGAAGCTTCCATGGTGTACATGGTGGCAATGGATTTGGTTTCCGCAATGAAGAGAGAACCAGGCTGCTGGAATTCTGTGATGTAAATGATCTTATGATCTGTAATACTAACTTCAGGAAACCTGCGAGTTCCCTACTCACCTACCAGTCTGGTGGACACACTAGTCAGACTGACTACATTCTCACCAGGAAATGAAAGATGGCTACTTATAAGTACCAAAAATTTCCCAGGTGAAGAATGCACCCCACAACATAGGTCAGTAGGTAGTGACTTCAGGATCAGGGCTAAATGGCTACCAGAAGACAACCAGTGTGGAAAAGAAGGGTCTGGAAGCTTAAGGAACCTCTGAATGGACAGAGATTTAGAGACGTATTACTTGAAGCTTTTGACAAAAATGAGGAGGATATAGCATCACATAATGTGGAGGACAACTGGAGGTTCCTACAGGACAACTTGTTGAGAGCTATTGATCAGATCTGTGGATGGTGCAAAGTCCCCTCTTGACTTAAGGTGACATGGTGGTGGAACAAAGTAGTTCACAGGGCCATTAGGTAAAAGAAATAGGCATAGAAGGAATGGAAGTGTGGTAATAGCAGGGTGTCAGATCGCCAAAAGGAAAGCTAGGAGACAGGTTTACTTAGCCAATGTTCTGCATTGTGAGGACCAAAGACTTGAAGTGTTTTGAATTGCAAGACTTTTGTACTTGGCTTTTGTTGACATGGAGAAAGCCTTTAACAGGGTCCCCCGATCCCTTGTCTTGTGATCAATGTTGAAACTGGGGATAGATGAGTGGTTGATATATGAGTGGTTGATAGATGAGTGGATAGATATAGGGATGTTGTCAGTAAGGTGAGGGTTGGCAATGATTATAGTGAAGAATTTCGAGTAGATGTAGGGGTTCACCAAGGATCAGTGCTCAGCCCCCTCTTGCTCATCATAGTCCTCCAGGCAATAACAAAGGAATTCAAGACAGGCTGCTCATGGGAGCTTCTCTATGCTGATGACCTTGCTCTAATAGCTGAGAAGTAGAGAAGAAGTTTCAGGTGTGGAAGCAAGGTCTAGAATTGAAGGGCCTTAGAGTTAACCTAGCAAAAGCCGAAGTCTTAGTAAGTAGGAAGGCAAACAAATCACAAATCTTTTCAGGCACTGTAAAATTTCAATAATTTGTGTTGAACCTGATAGAATGTAAGTGACCACAACCCACAAACAGAAACAGGATAGAATGTAAACCAATATGATTTACCCTGTAATTGATCATGTACCCAACTAAGCGGTTGCAGAATATTACATATGGGTAACCAGAGCCGATTACAGCTTTGTGTGGTATGTCACCAACAAGCTGACTTACTGGAAGCACACACTGTTCTAGGCCATGAGAGGCCATTGCTTAAATCATGGGAGTAAATGAAACAAAATAGTTCAGCTGCGAATTGAATTTAGATTACATGCATGACTTACCAGGATCATGGTAGCACATTACCATTGAACTGTATCATTTGTTCATTTAATGAAAACATATATATGATGTATGTATGGCTGTGTAATTTGAAGTCACTGCACAATCATGTGTTTTCAGGCTCAGTGCCACTGCACAGCACCATGACCAAATGTCATCTATTATAGCCCCAGGATGACCAAAGCTTGTACTTGAATCAGGAGATGGAAACCATTAAGCCTACATGCATTTAAGCGAATGTGTGTAAATGTTGATATTTTGTGTGTTACTATTTAAGCAAAGCAGAGCAAGGTATTGACAATCCTTGTTGAGATTAGGATTGGTAGTTCTGCTCTTTCAAAGTACCTGTGGAACATACAAATCCCTTTACTTGAAAAAACAGGTGAGGGTGAGTGACAAGAAGAGCATCCAACCATAAAATCTTGCCTCAGAATTAATTTCCATCCAAGCCACATTAGTTTGATGATGGCAAATGAATCGATACTTCAAAGTCACTGTCAATGTTCTCTTTGTAAAAATAAATAAATATAATATTCCACTGAAAAGTATTGAGTAATCCTTCAATATAGAGTTAACCCAATCTATACATATTTGTACATACAAATACAGACACACACATACAAACATACATACACATATATAGGTTGACAGAAAAGTGCAAATGTAATCAAAAACCCCATAGGATTCTTGAAGAGTCTCAGGTGAAACAGAATGTATATCTTGTTTGACACACAGTAATGGATGAAAAAATAACCAAAACATCATCATCATCATTATTTAACCTCCATTTTCCATGCTGGCATGGGTTGGATGGTTTGATAAGAGCTGGTATGGCCGGGGGGTGGGGGGCACACTAGGTTCCATTGTTTGTTCTAGCATGGTTTCTACAGCTGGGTGCTTTTCTTAATGCCAACCACTCCACAGAGTGGACTGGGTGCTTTTAACATGGCACCAGCACTGTTATCAATTCTGTTGTGATGGACAAGTCTTCTTGAGTACAACAAAGTGCCAGATATCTCAGTCCTTTGTCATCTTCTTCGGAAGGTTCAGAAGTCTTGAAACCAGCCTCCAATACTTCATCCATAAACAAGAAAATGAAGGGAGCAGTTTAGAAAATACAATCAATCAAAGGTGCCTCTACAAGGTCAGTTATGCTAGAAATAGCAGCCAAATCTTTTAAATGATGCTATCATTTAAGAAAACATTTTTGTTTTTTCAATGTCTTAGATGTGAAGGGCAACATCCATAGCTGTTTCCAGAAGGAAGACAAAGGGAAAGTTATCCTCAAACCAGAGAGCTAACCTGCAAGCTTGCAACAGAATGGATACCACTAAAGCCAGATGAGAAAAGCAAAATTATGCTGACTGGGGCACACTGTGTCTTGGAAAAATGGAATGATAAATAATGGTCATGGTTGGAGAGCCTTTGGTGATGAGATTTAATCCATTAGATATGACCTGAGGTTAAACAACAGCAACAATATAAAATAGAAGTAATACATTTCTAAATCTCTCAGAGAGATTTATGCAGCAGTGATGCGATAAAGTAGTTGTATGTTGTCAACTTAATGTGACAGTCCCATGAAGGGAATAATTCTACTGCTATTTAGCCCTAGGAAGCAGCACCACTTCCTGTCAGGCTTGACACATTTCCTGTGTCCTTATGTTTACAGGGGGGAAACAAGCACCTCCACTTAGCTAAGCTAAGTCAAGCTCTTGTAAACATATAATAATTCTAAGATTTAGAAATGTATTATTACTATTTTTGAAATCAGTGAATGTGTTTCACTAGAATTATTATATGTTTACAAGAGCTTGACAGGCATCTCCAACTACCAGGTCATTGCTACTCCAGACTGATGACGAGCAAAGACTCAGAAACATGTCTCTGGATGCAGGCTTAGCTAAGTGGAGGTGCTTGTCTCCCCCTTGTAAACATAAAGACACAGGAAATGTGTCACGGCTGACAGGAAGCAGTGCTGCTTCCTAGGGCTAAATAGCAGTAGTATTATACTCTTCATGGGACTGTCACCATTAAGTGAACAGCATACAACTATTTTAGTATAAAATACATTTTGTGAAAAAGTTTATAAAATGAACAAAGAACAACTGAAAAGATAAATTTATCAACAGTAAACCGATACAAGTTCCCAAGAGTACCTACTATCAAATGATGGCAGTGTTATATTTATCATTTTATCTCACTTGTAGTTGCTGTAACATGATGAATACTAAGTAGCAAGGTTGGTTGGTGTTGGCTGGTTCAGTCTGCCTTATCTTCCTTCCATATTATCATTATCCTAAAAACTTCTGAATTATAAATCATTTCATGGGAAATGATTAAGGTGCAATCAGATGGCAATCCCATGAATAATGTGTGAACATTTCATGGTTGTCGTAATCATCATCATCAATATCATCATATCTGCTTTCCATTTTCCATGCTAGCATTGGGATTGGACAGGTTGTCATGGTTTGGATAGGTTCTTATTTAAAGTCACTGCCACCCTAAATGGGTCATGAGATCACATCTCGCTTGTACTTGACTGGTTTCCATGGCTGGGTGCCCTTCCTAAAACCAATCACTTTATGGACTATAATGGATGTGTTTTATCATTTATTAATATCTTTTATCTTTTACTTGTTTCAGTCATTAGACTCCAGCCTATGGTCAACCCGAGGCCATAATAGAAAACACTTGCCGAAGGTGCCATGCAGTGGGACTGAACCTAGAACCATGTGGGTGGGAAACAAGCTTCTTACCACACAGCCATGCCTACACTTGTATATCAAAAAAAAAAAAGACAGAACAAACCATACTTTAAAATATAGTGTTTCAGCTATTTAATATATAGCAACTATGACTCTAGCAAAATGTAGCTGACATTATTTAAACATACATCCATCAACAGTCAGATTACATTCAAGTATCAAAGCTATTGAAAATTTTTGTAAGGTTATATACACAATATTTAGAAAGAAAATATTTAATGTTTGTTTACTTCAGTGAGTAGAGAAACAGGAACTAGATTAGTGAATGAGTGAACAGGAAATGAACCAGAGTCAGCAGAAAGCAAGCAAATGTGACCAGCAGTATGAATCATCTATGTATGTGTGAACAAATACATCATAGAGTTGTGAGGACTTTTTATCTTACAGATTACACAAGGCAACCTCACTGATGTTGATGCCATGATACACTGTATAGTGGTTGTTGATAGCAAGGGCATCCAACTGTAGAAACCAAACCAAAAATGAAAGATATGAGCAAGACACAATCCTTTGACCTGCCTAAGAGGACAGACTGTGTTGTTGCTGTTCTTTAGGCCCCAGGTCTGAATACAGCTGATTTCTTCCAGAGGAGAGAGAAAGAGAAAGAAACAAGCAGACAGAATCAACTCCAACACTGGACTGGTACTTTATCAATACTGGAAAGGTGAAAAGCGAAGTTGTTCTTGATGGGGTTTGAACTCCGAGTGCAGAGAATCAGAACCAAATATTACAAAATGTTCTCTCCAAAGCACTAACAATTCTGCCAATTCTCTGCCTATTAATCAGAATCAACTTCATAGACAAAACATCATATTTTGGTTTACAACTGGAGTTGAAATTTAGCCAGAATTACAAAATCAATACCAGTCATACATTGGCATCAATTCTATAGATGCCCACCTCTCCTTATTCTTTAATAAATTTCTGTGTCCTTGCACCAAACTTAGAGATCATTATTCAAGAGTCAAGGGCCAACACAGCATAAATTGCAGAATGACCAAATAAATGCCTAACGCTAATTAGAATCATTATCATTTTACAGCAGTGTTTTTTCTTCATACCAGCATGGTTTGGATGGGTCTTGCTGCTTTCGTCAGACACGCATCATCAGGAACACAAAAGAGAAAAGCAATCCAGTTCTGCTGTTTTGTCTGTCACAGTTTTTATAGCTGAATGCTCCCCCTAGCAGCAATCATTTTGCAGTATTACAACCTGTGTGGATCTTACCATACCATCAGTACTAGAAGGTTTATCTACAAGGAGATTTTAAAGTCCTTTCTACTCTACCTCTCATCTTTTAGAAGGGGGATGCTTTTCACAGCTGATGCCCTTCCTATTGCTAACCAATTTACAGTATGGACCAGGTACATTTCATTGCACCATCAGCACTAGAGACTAAAGATGATTAAAAACTACAGCAGAACTAAAGAATCCTCTATTCCCTGCATCAGTCAGTCTTTATTCAGAGTAACTGGTAAAAGGGCTGCCTTCATGACAACTTTGGCATAAAAAGGGGTTAACTAACAAGGGGCTGACAATAACAATCTTAGACAAAATAGCCTAAGTTAACTATCATGTAGGATGATAGGGGCCTATAGGGACAGTCTAAGAATGAGGCTGTCACCACAGAATTGGAAGCTTGAATAACATTGTCCTTGACACACTGTCTGATGGGATGGTCATGGTTGGAATGCCTTTGTTCAAAGATCTTTGCTTGATTGGAGCTGACCTGAGGTTCAACAATAACATAACTGGAATCTACCAACTAGCAATCACAACTAAAAGACCTGAGCTTTGGTTTATAAAAGACAATTTCTGACTGATTATCCCAATTATTTGATGATAATATTGATTTTTTTGGACATTGACAAGAGAACCATAAACTTAGAAGCAAAGAGGGGTGATGAACTGAAAAAACCCAGTGTATTAACACATGTAGTAAGAAGATTGCTTCCCAATTTCATGGTTCCTGGTTCAGTCCCACTGCATAGCACCTTGGGCAAGTGTCTTCTACTATAGCCCTGATCCACCAAAGCTTAATGAGTGGATTTGGTAAATGGAAACTGAAAGAAGTCCATTGTGTGAGTGTGTATATGTGTTTTTTCATCACTGCTTCACAACCAATGTGGGTTTGTTTATGTCCTTGTTCAGGAATGTATTTTCTAAATTCTGGGTGAGATATAAGCAGAATTCAAGGGATGGACGGAATGGAACTAAATGCTTTAGTAAAATATTTAGACTGGTGCTCCAGCACCTTGGTTTTCCCTCTCAGCCAAGCTGTTAAATATATTGTAATTATTTAGCCTTAAGTCTGGCCTTTTACTCTTTTACTTGTATAAATAAGATTAGATTGGAGCCATGTAGGGGCACTGCTCTGCAGAGCTTAGTCAAACAAATCGACCACAATACTTATATTTTCAAAGTCTGGTACTTATTCTGTCACTTTTGCTGGACTGCTAAGTCACAGGAACATAAACAAACACTGGTTATCAAGTCATGGGCGTGTCAAACACATGCACATATGTCTATATGTACACTTACACACACGACAGGCTTCCACACAGTTTCCTTCAATAAAATTCACTCACACGGCTATGATAGAAGACATTTGCCCACACAGTGGGACTAAACCCCAAATCATGTGGTTGTAAAGCAATCTCCATCACACAACCAAATATTTGAACTATAACAACTAAACCAAGCTGTTTCACTCTAAAATTGCAGGAATTTGAGACATTATTTCAAACAGAATCTATTAACCTTTTTGGTACTAACTCACCTCACAACACTTCTTTTAGTTTTATAATAGAAAAACTGCCTGTATTACCCTTTCTATGGCCATATGTGTAACCTAAACCAAACCAAATCTTTCCCCACTCCAAACTTACTGGGTGAAAAGCAGGTGTGAACATCCAGCAGAATTTGAAATAAAATCTGTTAAATGGTAGCATGATTTACAGACAAGTAAATGGACAACCATACCTGGAGTGGAGGGAGATAATCACCACCAGCTTATCTAATTATTGAAATACATATTGCTGAGGATCTATAGACTTATTAGGATAAAGATTTTGGGCTGGACATGTAGTAAGAAGATTGCTTCCCAACAAAATGGTTCCTGGTTCAGTCCCACTGCATGGAACCTTGGGCAAGTGTCTTCTACTATAGCCCTCATCCAACAAAGCTTTGTGAGTGGACTTGATAGATGAAAACTGAAAGAAGTCCATTGTGTGCATATGCATGTATGTATATAAACCAATCTACTAAAGACTGCCCCTGATTTCATTAAACAAACATTTTGTGTTTTAAAGTGATCTAAATTAATACCTTCCATGAAAATTTCATGTCAATCTATAATCCTATCACCAGCTCGATAGCAGCAAAATTCTTTTACTAGATTTTTCAGAATCAATAGAAACATAGGCAGTGTATTTAAACAGAAGTATGGTAGTGAAACGGTTAAACAGTTCATGCTTAAGTTTAAATCTTTTATCATCATTTATGTAAAAGTATATTTTCATTTTTGTGATGTTCTATAAGCATCATCTTCATAATGAAATCTTATTTTATTGAATCTATTTAAATTCTTGAAATATATTTAAAACATCCAGACCAGATATAAGCAATCTGCAACACTTGGGCAGTATGCAGCCCTTAACCCCTTTTGTTACAATACTTTTGTTGAAATACACTGCCTTTGTTTCAATTAATTTTAAAAATAATGAATTTAGTTGGTGTTTGGAACATAAATTAACATGAAATTTTGATGCAAGGTATTTTTAAACAGGAAAATTTTATCATAAAACTAGGGGGTTGTTTAAGGCAGGTTAAAAGGGTAAATGAGTTTTTGTGAAGCATCAGAATGTCAACAATTAAAATAATTGGCAGTATGTCTCCGTCTCTCTGTTTGCCCATCCTCTGAAGAGAGAAAACTCTGATTGTCTTTGATTTATCTCCCTTGCTTACTATACTTGCTATATGACATTTTTGGTTGGTAATACCAACTAATGACACAACTGCAATTAATTGATAGTTAAACAGTAATATTGTTATTGATAATAAATATATTGATTGAATAAATACATATTGATATATACAAATGAGAAACTTTTTTTATTCAGTTTTTTTTTTTAAGATTTAACATTTTGGGATCTTTTCAATTTGACAGTCAAATTTTTTAATTAATTTTTTTTTAATTAAACAAACACTTTGAAACTTTGGATACTAGTAAAATGTGTCACATAGAGCAGGGTTTACTCTTAACGTTTTTTACAAAATTTTGTATTTTAGAAGTTATTTCATGTTAAAGTTGTCATGAGTCCACTCCCCTAACAAAACCCTACTTTAATAACAGAAATGTTTTTATAGCAACATAGGTCGGATCTGTTCAATGAGATCCAACTCGAGACTAAACAACAAGTGACGAAGGGAATGAGACGAGGCAACAAGAGAGCCTTTACCTGATCGCTTGAGTTGCTAGAAAGAGCAACCAAATCTTCCTAACAAAAAGAAAAATAAATCAACCCTGATACAACAAACCTATGTTGCTATAAAAACATTTCTGGTTATTAAAGAAGGGTTTTATTAGGGGAATGGAACCGGAAGTTGTTGTTCGCAAACAGTAGCAGTAATTTTCTTCAACTGAATACACATCATTGATTGGTTAAAATTACCCATATACGACAACTTTAACACAAAATAACTTCTAAAATACAAAATTTTGTCAAAAACATTATGAGTAAACCCTGTTCTATGTGATAAATTCTACCAGTATCTGAAGTTTCAAAGTGTTTAGTTAAAAAAATTAATTAAAAAATTGAAAAGATCCATATTTTTATTTAAAAAACAAAATAGTATTCATTTCATTATTTTGTATAAACAGCATGAGAATTGAATAAAGTGAAATTATCATTCCTGAGCTTAAGTAACAATACTTGATATCCACAGCAGCAAAAATATATTCCAACATTACCCGTTTCATATGACGGGTAGCACTTTAGTAATTATATAAACATAACATTTTACAAAAATGTTTGTAACCTAATCTTTAGGTCTGACTCCTCTGCTATATTTCTGATTTGTTTAGTGTAACATACAATGTACTACATTATATGTGTAGCACAGAGGATTAACCCTTTAGGATATCTCTGTTGGAATAACACAAACTTTGTTTCAAATAACTTTCAAAATAATAATGAATTTATTAATAAAAACTTTGTCATTATTGCTGGTGTTTAGATCATAAATTAAAGTGAAATTTTGATGACAGGTTTTGATTTAGATCACTGTAACTCTTTTGGCATTGTGAAGGGCATCCAAAATGTAGAAACCATGCCAAAACAGACAAATGGAGACTGGACAGCTCTCTGGTTGGCCAGCTCCTGTCAAAAAGTCCAACCCATTGCAATTATTAACCCTTTCACATTCAAACTGTTTATATCTGGCCAAATATTCCACCTGTTTTATGTTCAAAATGGCCAGATCTGGCCTCTCACACCTACTCTACAATGTCATTCTAAAAATATACAATTACATCATCGAAATCTTAAATCACAAGATAATGCAAAATTGATTCAAAACAATCTGAATAAATAAGCATTACATTTGACAGAATGATCTGAATGCTAAAGGGTTAAGATGGCTTAAGAACATAATCAACTTCAATTTTTGCTGGAAGGTTTTAATTTAGATCACTTTAAAACAGCGAGTTTCTGTCACAGAACCAGAGGCACTCTCAGGCAGGTTTAAAAAGGGTAAAATTATTCTTTTAGTGGAGCAGCTCAATTTATGATGAATAATAACTCCATATAACTCTGTTGATAAGAGAAAAATAAAACTGCCCCTGTTGGATATAAATAGTATGTATTTTATTGGAAATATAGCCAAGTAAAACTGGGGAAAAGGGTTAAACAGAGACAGCTAGTTACCACAACATAGCAGTATTACTACCACTATCTATTTTGTAAACAGTGAAATAGTTCAACGCATATAATGATGGCGATGATGATGACAAGGAAAGGACATGCTGTGTACAAAAAAAAAAGGAGGAAAAAGAAAAAGAATTTAGTAAGCATAGAGGTAGGTGCACTATTTAATTTCCCAAGAAGCATGAAAATAGGTCGTTGTCATCAGGTGGGGCACTTGAAATATGTAGGGGAGGATTGTTGATGTATAGCCCACCCGTATACCCCAATTCTCCTCTCAGCCCCACCACCACTACCCCTGCTTCATCTTCTTCTTCTTCTTCCTACTCCAACCCTTATAACTATTACTGCCCTGACTGGCCTACATAGCCTTATCACAATGAAAGAACACTGGTGTTTTACTAAGAAACAGAATTGTGATATTTTGTTGTTGTTGTTGTTTAAGAAACAAAGGCATTTAAAAAGGTTTGTGTATATGTGTGTGTGTGTCCACCACTACAACACACACATCGCAATACACACAAGTACAAAACACATCACACTCGCACAACACTAATCTTAAAAACCCAAAATTTCTTTTCCTTTTGACAAATATGATGTTTAGTGTTTTTCTCATCGATGGTTAATAAGATATTAAGATAAATGAAGGTCCTAGTAAACCTAACCCTCTACCCCCACCCGTCGTCCTGTTTCCTCCATACCACACTGTTTAGGAAGAATGAAAAACATCTAGCTCAGAGTATATATAAAGGAAGAAAAATAGAAGTGTGATGTTGTGAGGTGCATGAGGTTTCCAAGATATTTTTATCACAAGTTAACATAGACCTGCCACTTTCGTTTTCTCTTTGTCACTTATTTTCCTCCTCTTTCTGTTCCTCTCTCTATGGCCCTGTCTGTCTGTCTCACCCTCTCTCTCTCTCTAGTCAATTTCAACATGAACAAGCAAGAAAAAACATGAAAAAACACGAAAAAACAACGTGAGGACATGGAATAAGTACAGTATTATTGGACGCTCAGGAAAGGAAAGAATAGAAAGAGGATTTAACGTTTCGATCAGAGATCTTCGTCAGAGATATAGGAAAATTCCAAAGAAGGGAAGACAGAGAAAGAAAATCGTCAACGATGCACATATATATATTAAATATATAATATATGCCAGAGGTCTTTCACTGCCTCAGGTTTGACCATAAACCAATTGCCACTCAAAATTCTATCATCCTGTCCACTTTTACAAAGCTGTACCATTTCTCTGCTACCACCTTAAAGTAATCTATCCAGGCTCTGTAGTTTTAACCTTCTTCAAAGCAAGCATTATTTTTGTTCACTTTGAAACCTTCTGAAAGAGAATCACTTGCATTTACATGAAGCGCTTGCAAGACATCATCATCAAACTATACACATACACCCACACAACAACAACAACTAAAAGATGGAGAGGGAGAGAGAGATAGAGAGAATGAGGACTGGAAATTTTTTTTATTTGTTTTTGAAATCAATGACAATAAAAATGAAAAATAAAGGTGGGGGTTGGGTATATTACTGCCATAAGAAAGGCATATTAACCCAATGACAAATCAGATAAACAGAAAGTCAAAGTAAGCCATAGGATTACGCCTCTTTCTCACCCTTACTGGTTAGTTAAAAATCTGACAGTCAGTTATAAGAGATTTAACAGTTGATAGTGTAGGGGTACTTCAGAACTAGTGAGAAAGAAATAAACTTTAACAAGTCTTTCAAAGATAGTTACTGATAAGTTCAGTGTATCAGGATGTACTGGATCTCACTTAAGTCAGTCACTTAACTCAGTTGTAGTCCTTATGTTTATTCACAGCTGTCTGGCTTAGCAACACAATACAACTTGTAAAAGAAAAAAAAGCCAACTAGGAGCTCTGAACACGAACCACTTCACTTTCTAAAAATAACAGTTAAATCTTAGTTAAAAATCTCCATCACACTCCAACATTCAATAAAATATTTTTTTTTTTAAAATGAAAAAACCCCCGAAATCTAGGATGGAATGGTTATAGCCAGAATGTCTTAATCCTTCAGAATTCAAACCAGCCATATTCGGTCCAATATATTCTACCTGTTTTACATTCAAACCAACTAGATCAAACTTCTCACACCTACCCTATAATGTCATTCTAAAAATAAACAATCACATCATGGAAATCTTGAAACTGTGAGATAATGCATGATTAATTGAAAACAATGTGAATAAATAAGCATTACATTTGACAGAGTAATCTGAATGCTAACAGGTTCCACTAGGATTACTCTGGGGCTAAACAAGACTATTTCCCTTCTGATCCTAAACTGCTTGAAGTCACTCTGGGTTTGATGATACAAACTTCATATTTTTAAGTGATCTAAATTAAAAATTCTTCCATCCAAATTTCATGATGACAAAGTTATTGGTACTTTTTGGTTATCTCACCCCCATTAA
Organism: Octopus bimaculoides; assembly: GCF_046866305.1. NCBI lineage: Eukaryota > Metazoa > Mollusca > Cephalopoda > Octopoda > Octopodidae > Octopus > Octopus bimaculoides. The sequence continues at coordinate 19,551,724 of NC_142950.1, read as the reverse complement.
AAAAATGGGTTATTTAACCCTCATCATCATCATCGTTTAACATCCGCTTTCCATGCTAGCATGGGTTGGACGATTTGACTGAGGACTGGTGAACCAGCTGGCAACAGCAGGCTCCAATCTGATTTGGCAGAGTTTCTACAGCTGGATGCCCTTCCTAATGCCAACCACTCCGAGAGCGTAGTGGGTGCTTTTACATACCAATGGCATGAAGGCCAGTCAGGTGGTACTGGCAATGGACATGCTCAAAATGGTGTATTTTACGTGCCACCTGCACAGGAGCCAGTCCAGCGGCACTGGCACGATCTCACTCGAATGTCTTTAGACGTGCCAGGAAGGCGACGCTGGGCACAGGTGCCATCACGATTTCGCTTTCGCTTGCCCCAACAGGTCTTCACAAGCCGAGTTTCATGTCCTGCATAGGAGCCAGTCCAGCGGCACTGGCAACGATCTCACTCGAATGTCTTTACACGTGCCACCGAATGAAAAAAATCAATAAACACGATAACTGAAAAAATTAATAAACAAGAAAACTAAAAAACTTAATAAACAGGAAAACTGAAAAAAATTAATCATCTTATTGAATCTAATAACATTTTTATAACAACTAGCACCATGCCTATTGAGGAAGCCAAACGTCAACGATGTGTTGATGTACTGAATCAAAAGGATCTAACAATTTTAATCCAATCTCTTGTCACCAAACAAACTCAATTTTTTAGAGGAGAGGTAATCCAATTTTTTAATGGTAATTTTTTAAATGGGGGTGAGATAACCAAAACGTACCAAGTTATTTTACAAAATTGTTCCTTATTTTTGAAATTAATTGAAACAAAGTCAGCATATTTCAACAGAAATAAAGTAACAAAAGGTTAAATATTGTATGACCATCAGTCTATATGTGTTCTGTAACACAAATGGGATTGCCTCCTAGTTCTATAATATAAACTTCCTAAAACTTCCTAAAGTAAAACATTCTTCTATCATAGCTGCAGGTGTGGCTGTGTAGTATGAAGTTTGCTTCCTAGCCAACATGCAGCTCTATTGCATGACACCTTAGGCAAGTGCCTTTTACTATAACCTTGGGCCAAACAAAGCCTTGTGAGTAGATTTGATATGAGGAAACTGAAAGAAGCTGTTTGCCTCCCACCACCGATTGACAACTGGTGTTGGTGTGTTTACGTCCCCATAATTTAGGAGTTCAGTAAAAGAGACCAATAGAATAAGTACCTGGCTTAAAAAGAAAATAGGCATGAGTTTGACTAAAATTCCTTAAGGTGGTGCCTCAGCATGACCACAGACTAATGGCTGAAACCAGTAAACGATAAAAGATCAAAACTTCAAGTTCATTTACATTCCAAACACCCACTTTAATCTAAAGACAGTTATTTTACCAAATTTTTCATTATTTTCAAAATTAATTGAAACAAATGTAGTTTTTTTTTTTTTGGAACAAAAATATGTTAGCAAATGAGTTAAAGTGAAGGGGACAAACTAGAAAAAGAGGAATGAGAAATTTGTCTTGAAAGGGGGAAAGGATTAAGTTGCAACAGATGATCTAAAGAACAACAGTAAATTTACCAAAGATGCTTGACCCCAAAAGACTTAAAAGCAAACAATGGCTAAGCCTAAAGTAAACAGTTAAGTAGAGAGAAGGGCCACAACAGAAGCTCCTGATAACTTCATGGGAAGGAAAGAAAGTAGACAGTAAATCCTCGACCGATTTATTTCACAAGGCCTGGGTCGGCTCAAGGTTATGCTAGCAGAATAATAATTGCTACAGTGTGCAAACATTTTAAGCATCAAACTGCTTAAAATATGCTAATTAGAAATAATTAAGTAGTAAGGGGAAGAAAATATTAGTCACTGACTGATGATGTTTTGAATCTCATCCATTTGACTAAAATGGGCTCAGATCTGAAATCCTTGTAATTGTGATACGAATATCTTAACCACAGGGCCATAGTTGTGGGGGATTACACAAGATGTCTACTACAATGCATTGAAATATAGAAAGGAGATAAATATAGATCTGTAAGAGTTGTTGCATGCTTGGCTTGGTAGTTAAGAAGTTTGCTTTGCAACCACATGGTTTTGAGGTTCAGTCCCACAGTGCAACACCATGGTGTTTCCTACTACAACCAGAGTTGACAACACTTTCAGTGAAGCTTGGTGTGTGTGTGAACATTATATACTCACACACACACACATATGTTGGGTCCTCCCATAAATAACGCAGTTTTTTTATACTTCTTTTATTTTTCAAAATTAAGATAAACAAAGTTCTTTTGTAATCTAAAATATACTCTCCTTCGTAACATATAATTGCCAACCAAGTGTAGCATCCTATATGGGACAGTGCTAGAGATGTTTATAGTCCCAGGAAGACATCACTTCCAGCTGGCTAACAACGCACATTCTGTGTCCAATTAGTATTTGTGAGGGGAGGTTATTGCTCCCATCTCTAACCTTATGTGATACACATGGACTAGAGATGAGAGCGATGACCACCTCTCGCAAATACTAATCGGACACAGAAGGTACGTTGTTAGCCAGCTGGAAGAGATGTCTTCCTGGGGCTATAAATGTCAGTCGCACTGTCCCATATAGGACACCACACTTGGTTGGCCATTATACACTACGATTCCGTATTGCTACTGTTTATATCTCACTCAGAAATTTAATATAGCATTCTTTCCATTTTCTACAATGCTCTTCCATCTATCTAAGTGGACATGCAAGGTCCCTCTTCCAAAATTCACTTGTCTGTAATGAAAAATATTCCTCCAGTACTGTTCTGAGCTCACCTACAGAATTCATATATTTTCTGTTCAAACAATTTTGAAGATTGCAGAATAAATGATAATCAGATGGGGCAGTGTCTGGCAAATATGGTGGGTGAGTTGTCAATTCCATTCAAATTGCTCCAGCCTTTGGAATTTCATCCTTGCTGTATGTGGCTGAGCATTATCCTGATGGAGGAACACCTTTCGTCTTGAAACCAAAGATGGTCATTTTCCTTCTAGCACTGACTTAAGCCACTCAAGCTGCTCACAGTAGATCTCCTTTGCTTTTGGTTGGTCTGGGTTTAAAAGTTCAAAGTGAACTAATCCTTTCATACCCCACCAAACAGACAACAACACCTTACATGGGTAAAAACTTTCTTTAGCCTGGGGTCTCAGTGTTTCTCCTTTCCCTAACCACTGTCTTCGGCACTTGACATATTTATAGAAAGCCCATTTCTCATCACCAGTCACTATTTGGTCCAAAAAAGGTTCATCCGTGAGACGTGACAGAAAAGAAGAGCACACATTCACTCTCTGCATGCAATTAGACCCAATTTTGTGATTTTTCCGATGGCACACAGATGTTGAATGACCAAATCCAAGCTTTTCTGCTAGTTCCTCAATAGTTACAATGGGATTTTGTTCCACCAGAGTTTGCAGAACATCCTCATTGAGCTCTACAGATCTTCCAGGCAAGGCTTGTCTTCCTGATTGACTTGGAGGGATCATTGTCAACCATGGCCTGGATCTCACCAACAAATTCAGGAGTTCTTTTCTTATCAGAACGATCAGAGGGAGTTTTCTGAGCTGCCATACCCTTGTAATCACTATTAGACTCATCCAACTCTTTTCGAATCCTCTGCACTATCGTCAGATCGACACCCAAACACAGTGCGAATGCCAAGCAGTACCACATGTCATTTCTAAATTTCTGGCAGAGTGAATTGCATCATGGTCCTGTTTTTCTCACAGATGGTGCCCAACTGACCCTACTATACTGTGTAGTCGACAAAATCAAAAACAAACAATGCGCATGCACAAAATTAAAGTTATATGGCAACAATTTATCTATCACACCCTGAATATATATATCTGTATGTATCAGTGATTGTGATGATGATGATGACTCAATTAAAAGAGCTACAAACTACTACTACTACCACCACCTCATCCGTATTTCATAACCAAGATATCATGACATCAACTGAACAATATTTGATATTTAAGTTAAGTGTTAATATATTTCATGCCCAGACCGTAGGGAAAAAAACACAAAAAATGATAAATAATTACACAGAGAGGAATAAAAGACATAACCAAAACAACATTACATGTCGATGACTAATATTGTTGTATTATCATTTTCATTGCATCAGACAAGAGAGTGACTGGGTCAATTTGGATCTTTATTCTGCCTTCTTTAGCAAAGTATATACTTAGCTTTATATACTGAAGTAGGTAAATGACTAATATCATAGAAATATCTTCATTGCATTGAGCAAGTGAAGGAAAAAGTTGGGGCATATTGTGATTTTATTCTGGCCTCTTTAGCAAAGTATAAATCTTCACCAAACTTGCCGAAGTTGTTTCAAATGAATGGATCGCTAAATGAAAAGTATAAAAATTCATATATGTTGCTGTAGGAACATACAATACCATCTACATAAAAAAAAAAAAATTGATGTTAACATATATAATGTAGGAAGCATGAAAAAGCTAACTGAAGACATGTATGTGTGCCTCCCTGTTTGACATCAGATTTTAGTTATCTGATCCAGTCTGAGCACAAATTACCAGCATCTATAATATGCCTTTTTGACATATTGGTTTCAAATTTTGACACAAGTCCAACAGGTGTGTGAAAGGGGCTAAGTCGATTAAATCAACCCCAGTATTCAACTAGCACTTATATCATCGACCTAGAACAGATGAAAGGCAAAGTTACCCTGGTGGAATTTGAACTCAGAACATACAGACAGGACAAAATGCCACTAAGCATTTCACCCAGCATGCTAATGATTCAACCCACTCACCGGCCTCCTCCTTTTTGACGCATTCTTACAATTATATAGATCATAAACAAAACAATGCACACACATATAGGAAGTTCATTACATGTGTGTGTGTGTGTGTGTGTGTGTATGTGTGTGTGTGTGTGTGTATGTGTGTGTGTATATATATATATATATATATATATATATATATATTAGAGAGAGAGAGAGAAAGAATGATGCAAATAAACAAATTAACATGCTTGGGCTTGAAATATAAAATATACATACATATGCACATGTAAATCAATATATATATATATATATATATATATATATATATATATATATATATATATATATATATATACAAACAATATATGAGTATATGCATATATATGCACATGTATGTACATACCTTCATCTACATGTACATATAGATACATATCTGGGTACATGATGTTGCAAAAGAACATGAACAAAATGATAAACAAGTTACAAAAAACAAGCAGGCGACATAGAGAACATATCCTTCATCAGCTGCCACCATTAAAACACAGGCGTTTCGAAGAGTTAGGGCAGGATGCATTGTTAAAATGGCTCTTCCCACGAACACAAATAAAAATTTTTTCGTGGAGGATAGTGGCGGACGGAAAACAAGACAGGAAAATGAAACGGTGAAATAAACAAACAAAAAGGTTGTACAGCCAGACGTGGAGAAGTGTGTATGTATTAAACGCTGTGACGCACGAACTGGAGAGGCGAAGAAGTGCGTGCGAAGCTTGGGGAGTCCAAGACCGAAAAGAAATAGCAACCGGACACACGTGACCAGCGAGGAGTAGGGAGAAAGAGTAGCAGAGGGAGAAGAAGGGGAGGAAGTAGAATATGAGTGAGCAACGAGAGGTAGAGAGGGAGATATATATATATACTGTGGCTGTGAGGTAAGAAGCTTGCTTCCCAACCACATGCTTCCAGGTTCATTACCACTGCAGGGCACCTTGGGCAAGCGTCTTCTACTATAGCCTCAGGCCGACCAAAGCCTTGTGAGTGGATTTGGTAGACAGAGACTGAAAGAAGCCCGTTGTATATATATTTGTGTCTGTGTCTGTCCTCATCCACCATTGCTTGACAACCAACGTTGGCATGTTTATGTCCCCATAACTTAGCAGTTTGGCAAAAGAGACTGATAGAATAAGTACTGGACTTATAAAGAAAGCCCTGGGGTTAATTTGTTCAACTAAATGTGATGCTCCAGCATGGCCAGTCAACTGACTGAAACAAGTAAAAGAACAGGGATATATAAAGACAGAAACATAAACTGAAAATATTCATCAGATGAACCTTCATGCATAAGCAAAGAGATATCTTGATATTTACAGAACAGATTTACATGAAGTATTAAAGATATAGAAAAGTAAGGGGAGAGAGCATGGTATTTCAGGTCTGACAGCTGTTTCTGGGGGCTCAGAATTACTAATAGTTGTAATGTTGGTAGATGGAGTGTGCAAAAAGTCGAGAATATGCAACCAGTAGTGGCTGTGCACACACACACTTATGTGTGTGTGTGTGTGTGTGTGTGTGTGTGTACACATGCAAATACCTTTGCTTTGACATCACCATAATAAAAGTTATGCTGTTCATTTTTAGTCTTCTGTGAAAAATGTGTCATGGGGAATTATTTCTTTGCTTGGTAAAAGGTTGAAGGATGGCAAGGAAGGACATTCAACTGTAGAATTCTGCTTGAACATAGTTTTATCTAATCCAAGCAAGCATAGAAAAGAAGATGACAATGAGGAGGGGAAGGAGGAGGATGAGGAGGAGGAGGAGGAGGAGGAGGAGGACTGTCTGCATGACAAGTAATAGTTAAGTTAATTTAACACTAAGTGCTTGTGAGATTATACCAAGCAAGGTAATATTCCCATCAACAGATACATCACAACTATCACATGAAGTCAAAGAGACTAACACATACACCAATACACACACAGTATATGAAGGGGTACCCAAAATTAACAGGAAACATTCTCTGTGGGACAAGCCCATTGTAGTTCAGGCTTCCAACTCTAGAAGCCACTTGATGCCACCTTCAGGCGTCAGTCTGCCAACCAGTGGTGTTGAATGGAGTCATACTGCCACATGGAGCCTCTTTGTTTTGCAGTGCTTCTCCCTTGTTCATCCATTTTTGCAATGGCTGAAACGAAGGGACAATATGCTTCTTTGAAATTCAGTTTTCTACTGGGGAAACGGTGACCAAAACAGTTCTCATGCTTCAAACAGCTTACAAGTATGCTGCCCTGAGCAAAACACAAGTTGACAAGTGGTTTTCACACTTTAGAAATGATCATTTGTTGCTTGAAGATCAACCTCGTTCAGAGCACCCGCTGACCTCCCAAACAAATGAAAACATCACAAAAATTCATTAACTGATCTTGAAGGACTGTCACCAAACAATTGACGAGATTGTTGATATGACTGGTGTCATGGAGCTCTGCCAACGAATTTTGAGGGATGAATTGTGAATGAAAGAGTCGTAGCAAAATTTGTGCCTATCTTGCTCACAGAAGATCAAAAACAGTCACGACTAAATGTGTGTTGTGAACTGAAAGAACAGTTGGAAGTTGAACCAAACCTTTTTACGAAGGTCATCACTGGTGATGAAAGCTGGTGCTATGGTTACAAACAGGAAACAAAGTAACCATCAAGTCAATAGAAGCATTCAATGTCACCACACCCCCAAAAAGTGCATCAAGTGAAGTCCAATGTCAAGACAATGCTGATTTGTTTCATCGATGCGAAAGGAATTGTCCACACAGTATTTGTTCCACCTGGTCAAACTGTTAACTAGACATTTTACTTGGCAGTTCTGAATCATTTGTGAGACATGGCAAGACAAAAATGCCCTGACCTGTGGCAAAGTGGACAGTGATGGTTTCATCACAACAATGCACCTTCGCACACCACCTTGAGTGAGAGACAGTTTTTGCCCAAAATGGCATGACATTGCTTACCCACCCTCCCTATTCACCTGATCTTGCTCCCTGCAACTCTTTTTTGTTTCCCCAAATGAAAAAAGTCCTTAAAGGAAAACGTTTTGCAGATGTGGAAGAGGTGAAGAGAAACAATGGAGGTGTTAAAAGGCATCACTTCACAAGAGTTGCAAGACTGCTTTGGACAGTGGGAAACGCATCTGAACCGATGCATTGCTGCAAATGGAGAATACTCTGAAGGCAATAAAAGTGTAAACATGTAAAACTAAGTGACTAAAATAATATTGCAAAATTCCGGTTTCTTTTGGGTACTACCTCACACACACACACACACACAGAGACACCAATACACATACATACACACACTGATACACGGGCACACACAAGTACATGCATGACAGGTTTCTTTCAGTTTCCATCTACCAAATCCACTCACAAGGCTTTGATTGGCCTAGAGCTTTAGAGCCCAGGGTGACACAACATAGAACTATGCAGTCGGGAAGCGAACTTCTTGCTACATAGCCATGCTTGCAACTTCATATATGTGTGTGTGTGTGTTTGTGTGTACATACATACATATACACACGCACATATAAATATTTGACACTTCCTAAACAACTTGAGTTTATACACTACATAAAAATGGCTCATAGGATCTGTTACAGTAATGGACACATGGAATAAATCATGAAGATTTTCAAAATATAAGAATAATAGCATTCTTTTACAAAGGAATTTTGGCATTTTGTAAACTTGCTGAGTGTGGAGGAAGTTGGCAGTACCCAAAATCTCTGCAGGCCTTACAAGACCCTTTAAGACACAGAGGGCTTAAAGCTGCTAATTCAAAGTTCTGCTTAACCCTTTAGCATTCAGATCATTCTGTCAAACGTAATGCTTGTTTATTCACACTGCTTTTGAATTAATAATGCATTATCTTGTAGTTTCGAGATTTCAATGATGTGACTGTTTATTTTTAGAATGACATTATAAGGTAGATGTGAGAAATCAGATCTGGCCAGTATGAACATAAAACAGGTAAAATATTTTGGCCAGATACAACCACTTTAAATTTTAAAGTGCTAAAGGGTTAAAGTGCTGCAGGTCAACACCTGCAGGAAATACATTCCAGTGGGAGAAATGTTCTGAGAAGGAAGGACTGGAGATGATGGTTTGTGAAGAACTGGATGTGGAGGGGGTGGGGGTGAAAGTGGAGAGATGAGTAAGTGGTTAGGGTGGGAAGAGATACGAAGCCATTAACAGATAAGATCAAACTAAATAGACTATTCACCTATGTCGGTGAATACAAAATATACACAAAGTGGAATAAATTATTTCACCTTCAAGAATGAAAATAAATCTATTCTTTCTCATGACGAAATAATTTATTCCATGATATGACCAATGCTACAACCAATGTATCATAGCCCTTTGATTTGGCTCATTTCACCCATGAACTCTTCTCTCTTTCAGCTATTAACATTATCATCATTATTATTGTTGCAGTTGTTACCACCACTGCCACTGTTTTTATTGGGAGAGATCTTGGGTTTATATCCCAGATGACCCTTGTTTTAAAGCACAGTTGTGACAGTATGTTTAAGAAGCTTGCTTCCCAGCTATGTGGTCTTGAAAGAAGCCTATTGTGCACACACACACTCACATATATATATATATATATATATATATATATATATACATACACAAATGTGTGTATACATGCATGTGTATGTTTGTGTGTGTATCCTTGTCTTAACATGTAATGATTATAAATGAGCTTAATATCATACAAGTAATATTCATGACCAGACTTCAGTGAAAAGCATACCTGGGGAAATATTACCTTGCTAGGAAACAGGTGACAGTTGGTAACAGGAAAGGTATCTGGGTGTAGAAAATCTGCCTTGATGAATTCTGTCTGACCCATTCATGCATGGAAAAGTGGACATTAATGATGATAATGATAATTTTCAATGCTGACGTGGATAGACAGGTTTGCAGTGCAACCAGCCTTTATTCATAAGCAAGTATAACTTGATAACATGCACCATACTTCCTTTTATTGTTATAGGAGTCTATGTAGTCATGAGCAGACATAGACACCCACTCAACCCCCTTAAGCACATCCAGTGATGTGACAGTTGAGAAAGAATGAGCTGCACCAGCACTTAGCTGGGACTCATTTTCAACTGAGAAGACTGGAGCAATGTGAAATGAAGGACCTTACTTAAGAGTACAAACAGAAAGAGATAGAAAGAGAAAGACAGACAAAGAGAGACAGACAGAGTCAGAGAAACATAGACTGGCAGACATTGACGAGACAGAGAGACAGATAGGGAGAGGCAGACAGAGACAGGTAGAGGTAGACAGATAGAGGCAGATAAACATAGAGAGGCAGACAAACAGGGAGACAGAGACAGGCAGACCAATAGGGGCAAAGTGAGAGAGAAAGAGAGAGAGAGACAGATAGCCAAAGAGAGAGACAGACAGACAAGCAGAGACAAACAAAGAGAATGAGAGACAGACAGCACTTTTGCTGCCTGATTTTTTCTGTTTCTAATTTTAAAAACTGGCAAAAAGTCTTACACCAGGCTCTAAACTGGCCCATACTCCAGCTTTCAATGCAGGTGAGACTCCACACAGTCACTTACTCTTCCACAGAAATATAAATAGCCATCTATCTATAGTTTATTCACAATAGCAGCGAAATGGCCATTGTTTCTAAGTACATAGGTGGATAAAACATCTATAGAAACTTATAAGGAACACACTAAGAGAGCTATCATATATATATATATATATATATATATATATATATATATATATATATGCATGACTGTGTAGACACTGAGATAGCTAATGAGTGCATCGCAATATATACATGATAATCAATAAATGATAAGACTAATTTATTTAACATCATTAGCAAAAAGCATTTTTATAATTTATTCTATCTTGTCTTCTTCAATGGATACAAAAAGAAAAAAAAAACATTGAGTCATGAGCTAGTCATGCAAGAAATAGCAGCCAAATCTGTTGCATTACACCAGTGGTTCTCAACCATTTTTTGTCTGACTCCTTTAATTACTATTTTATTCTGGTAGGCCACACCACCCATAGTCACTTGATGTTTAAAGACTTCTGTAAAAATTCCCATTTTGTTTATCATATATTAACTTGTGTAGGTTGAACTATGTAAAATTCCTATTTTGTTTTTCACATATTCATTTGTGTAGGTTGAAAATTTTGGTGAAGGAAACTCAGCTGTTTTTTCTTTTGCAATAAATACATCCAAAGCAACATTTTTGCATGGACCTTTAAAATACTATAGTGTATATCCAATTTACTATTTTGCTTGTGTGGACCCCCAAAAGTCTTACATAGACCCCACACACCCCGGGTGGGGGCATATGGACTTCAGTTGAAAAAAACAATATTAGATCAATGGTTATTAGTATTTTAATCACTTCAACAAGTAAGGGAGACAAATCAGGACCTGTTTTAATGCAAGACTCCCTCAGTGAAATGGCCTCTGGTTCTATGATACAAACTTGTATTTTTAAAGTGAGCTAAGTTTAACCCTACTAAAATTTCATGTTAATTTATGTTCTAAACTTCAGATAATAATGGTTTCAAATTTTGGCACAAGGCCAGCAATTTCAAGGGAGGGTTTAAGTCAATTACACTGACCCCAGTGCTCAAATGATACTTATTTTATCAACCCTAAAATATTGAAAGACAAAGTTGACCTCAGTGGAATTTGAACTCAGAACAAAGACAGATGTAATGTTACTAAGCATTTTGCCAAGCATGATAACAATTCTGCCAGCTCACTGCCTAATGATAGTTATTTCACTAAATTCTTCATTATTTTTAGAACTGAAACAAATGTGGGAACTATAGAGGAATATCATTATTTTCCATCACTGGAAAGGTCTTTGCTAGAATTCTTTTAAATCGGCTCCAGATATTGTTGAAAAGATCCTACCAGAATCTCATTGGAGATTCTGTGCCACTTGTGACACAACTGACATGATTTTCTGTGCAAGGCAACTCCATGAAAAAAGCATTTATCTTGTTCTCTATGACTTGGAAAAGGTCTTTGATAGTGTTCCAAGAGCTGCTATGCGAATGTTCCTTCATTGTTTTGGATGTCCTGATCCTTTAATCTTTCTGGTTCAAACAATGCATAACAATACATCTGGATGTGTATTACACCAAAACATGCAATCAGAAGAATTTCTAGTCACGTGTGGACTAAAACAAGAATGTGTCTTGGCATCTACTCTATTCTCCTTATATCTGGATGCAATGCTTCACAAAGTTACCCCCAGAAAATCCAGGAGTTGATATGAGATATCAATACGATGGAGGGCTTTCCAATCTTAGTAGACTTCAGTCTAAACATCTGACACACATGCAACACATCTCAGAACTTCAGTATGCTGATGACAATGCTGCCTTCTGATAACAAAAGGATTAAATGAAACAAACAGTTTTATAAAGTAAACTTTTTCATGTAGGAAACTCCTATTTTAAAAATGATATTTGTTTATAAAATAAATTTCCATTATATTTTATTAAAAAAAACACCATTATTTTACCCCCATAAAACCATAAAAGTTTGGTTCTGTGAAATGCTACAATATGATCTGAAAGAATTTGATAGCTTTTGTAAAAGGTCAAGCCCCCACACAAAAGCTGTCAGTAAATGCAACAGGTGGCAAGGTTCTCAGTTCATAAGCAGCAACAGTAGCGTACATTGTTAGCAGGTTTAATTGGCTTACATTGCTGATTTTAACACAGCATCAAGGACATTGTATTTTTACTCTGAGCAGGTTTGGTGACTATAATGGGGGTAGTGCTTTTATATACATTTTTACTGATGTGGGTAAGGTTGAATGGTTAATTACAAAGTCTCACTGCATCCTGAGAATGTTTCCTTCCTCCAGCATAACATACCTCCTGGGTCAAATCAAACCTTCAGAATGAAACTGGGTACACAATATCTGGGAAGAAGCCCATCATATGGACTGTACTTGTGATTCAAAGGGTGTAGCCTTATCACACCCTCTGCCACTCTGAGGGTTTTGTTAACAGGACATTGAATATTCAGTTATTTACATTGTAAAAACAAGGTGTGTTGTACCTGTAATTGAAAGGCTCAGCCTTGATGCACACACACACACACACACACACATACAGAGTATAACAACAATACTGCCTGAGAAATACTCAAAAGGAATTAGCGTCTGTAGAATATTCAACCACTTACAATGTCATTCAATGAGAGACTCTGGTGATTTAGCAGAATCATTTTAGCATTGGACAAAACATCTTGCAGTATTTATTCCAATTTATTGCATTTTGGGTTCAAATTCTACCTGGATAAACTTTACCACACATCCTTCCGGGTTAAGTTAGGGATAAATAAAATACCAGTCTAGAACAGAAGGCTTGTGGAATTTGAAATAATGAAGAATTTAGTAAAATAACTTTGTCATTATTAAGCAGATCTTTGCAACATAATTAAATATGAAATTTTGATGGAAGTTTCTTTTTAATTTAAATCACTTTAAAACAGTATAAATTCAATTTGTGTGTACCTTTAAAACAATATAAATTCAATTTATGTGTACCTGTAATTGTGTGCATGTGCACACACACACACACACACACACACACAGAGTGAAATTGAACTCAAAACCAAATGCTTATGAAGGAAACTTCGTAACCACACAGCCTTACTTGTACCTAATGAATGAATATATGTTTTAAAGGATATGTATGAGGATATTATATTATAAGCTGTTATATTATGTTAACTGTCTTCTATGGGGCAGAAACATGGATAATGTACAGAGCAATGGAAAAGATGATAGATACCTTTGAAATGTGGATCTTTTGTAGATTGGGTAGAGTAAGCTAAAAAGCCAGGTTAACAAATGCTGCAGTACTAGAAAAACTGAAAGTCCAGACACATATTGTTAAGAATCAAGTCCACAAAATTATATCTTGGACATACAATGTGCCATGAGTCATTGCTCACAACCATTCTAACTGGAAGTATGAAGAGGAAGAGAAGAGGAGGCCATCGAAGACATTTGTGGACTGACAATATCAAAGAATGGGCTGGAAACAAGAGCTTGGCTGATTGTAAGCATGCAGTATAACTGAGGGAGGTGGAGAGTCTTGGCAAGCTAACCCCTGGACACAGGAAAGGCACTTGGCTGATGATGAAGAGGGATAGGTTGTGAACTTAATGAAGACTTCAATAAAAAGTTAATTAACCACCAAAAGGTTTCGCCTGATCTTAAGCATTCAAATTACTCTGTCAAAATGTAACACTTATTTATTCCCATTGTTTAGAATTAATCATGCATTAGCTTATATTTTCAAGGTTTTGATGATGTGATTGTTTATTTTCAGAATGACATTGCAGGGTAGAAGTGAGAGGCAGGATGTAGCTGGTTTGAACATAGAACAGGAAAAATATTTGGGCCTGATATGGCCAGTTTAAATGTTAAAGGGTTAAAACAAAAATATATTTCAGAAGAGTTGCCGATCATATTCAGAGCAGTAAAAATCTTGTATCTCAGATATAAATCATGAACTGCATGTACCCACAGAGAAAACTATATGTAACTGCTCAACCTCTTAACAATACCAGTCAAATCTCAAATTACATCTTATTATCTTAAAAGGAAAAGAACACCTCTAACAATACATAATACAGGATTACAAGACTTGAAAAGTATTTTTTTTAAATGATCATCATGTCAGGGTCAGAGGTCATCTCAATAGTAATGGCCTGGTGTTAAACAACAACTACAACAATTTACATACAAGTAAACCATGAGAGATCAAGTCAAACTATTTGCTACAAATAGTAACCAAATCTCACACAAATTACACCTCATCAATTTAAAATAAAAAAAAGAAAGAGGTACACTTTAGATAACGAAACCATAGATACGGGTATAAGAGCATCAGATGTGCATAAGAGAGAAGACTGTGCTGATATGGTCATGTGATGCATATGGACAAGGACAGCTGCATAAAGAAGTGCTGATCTCTAACTGTGGAGGGAACCTGTGGTAGAGGTAAACCCAGGAAGATGTGCGACGAAGTGGTGAAGTATGATCTTTGGATGTTGAGTCTCCTGAAGGTGATGACAAGTGATCAAGACATTTGGCGATTTTCTGTGCTTGAGAAGACATGTCAAGCTAAACTAGTGCTGGTGACATGTAAAAGGCACCCAGTACACTCTGTGAAGTGGTTGGCATTAGGAAGGACATCCAGCTGTAGAAACCAAGCCAAAATAGATTGGAGTCTGCTGCAGTTCTCTGGCTTATCAGCCCCAGCCAAATCGTCTTACCCATGCTAGTATGAAAAAATGGATGATGATGATGATGATGATGATAATGACAGATATACTATGTTTAAAAAGAGACAAATTGGGACACATTGGATAATATAGTCATAGATAAATTGTTTGAATAAAAAAAAAGTAGGATGTTCATGGCTGGAGCCCCTTTGATCACAGGTGTGTTCAATCAAAGTTGAGCTTAGGTTAAAACAACAACAGCAACAAAGACCACTAATAATCCATTTTAACCTCATTTCAACAAGATAAAAATAAAAATGGTAGTTTCCGTGGTTGAATGAATTTGAGATAGTTTTACTGAAAGGCCACAGGAGGAAGAAAGGATGGGGAGTGCGTAACTCTAAGCTTGAACCGAAATCTTAGTACTTTTGATTGGTTTGTTTGTTTTTTAAATTTAATGTGTGTGCGCTTTATTTACAATGGATGTGTTGCAGTTTCAGATTGCAGTAAGTCATCAATATTCAGATCATTATTTTTGTTAGTATCTATTTTTACTGTGATTGATTGTACAGACTTTCCCCAAAATATCACACACACACACACATAACACTATTGATTTCACATTACAATTCAGCAGCTCTCATTTCTGCTAATTTTGGTTTTCTGCCATCATATAACAACAAAATAATGATGATGATGATGATGATGATGATGATGATGATGATGATGATGATGATGATGTAAATCATTTTCTAACATGTAGCAAAACTATACTAGTGTTTTTTAAAAAAAGGTGGGGGGTGGGATAATATAAATTGGAATTTATGATTCATTTATTAAATGTTTCTTTTTTTTTTTTAATCATACAATTATCTTTACATTTGTCTTAAGCAACTAGTCAAAATAACTACTAAGCTTTATTATTAAGGCCAGCAAATGTAGCTGTGTGGTAAGAAGTTTGCTCTCAAGTTCAGTCCCACTAGGTGACACCACGGGGAAGTGTCTTCCACTATAGACTCAGGCTGACCAAAGCTGAGTGTATTTTAGTAGACGGAAATTGAAAGAATTTCGTTGTGCGTGTGTGTTTCTTTGTGTCTGTATTCGTCCACCATCACTGCTTGACATCCCCATAACATAGCGGTTCGGCAAAATCGACCTATAGAATAAGTAGTAGCAGGCTTTTAAGAAATAAGTACTGGGGTCGATTCATTCGACACCAGTACGTATTTTGGCCACAGTCTAAAGACTGAAACAAAAGATTAAAAAAAAATTAGTAGTAATTGTGGGTAGAGAAAGGGAGGGGGGATATTCATAACAAATTGAATTTATACACCAGTTTTTTTTTTATTCTTGGTCGTTGTAGTTCAATTGGTATTATTTACTCACGTTGTTAACGTCTTTTGGAAATGCATGAGTATCATAAAATCCGATCCACAAAAAAAAATTCTGTCCTAAGTTTTAGTAAG